>NC_040028.1:941170-1241246 GCF_000972845.2 Larimichthys crocea
CACTAGACTTCCAACAATATTTGGCAGATTAATAAGATTAATTAATCAATATGTAATTCTAAAAAAAAAAAGTCCATATATATATATTATCTATATATATATATTGTATATGTATTATATGTATATATATGTATATGTATTATATATGTATGTATATATTATTATTATGTGTATATGTATATTATATTATAGTGTGTATATGTGTATAGTCTATATATATATATGTGTGTATATGTATATATATATATATATATATATATATGTGTGTGTGTGTGTGTGTGTGTGTGTGTGTATATATATATATATATATATATGTATATATGTGTGTATACATATATAATCTATATTTGATATATGTGTGTGTGTGTGGTATTATATATATATATATATATATATATATGTGTGTATATCTATATATATGTGTGTATATATATATTATATGTGTGTATATATATCTATATTTGTGTATATGTATATATATATATATTGTATTAATTATATATATATTATAATATATATTATATATATATATTATATATCTATATATATATGTATATATGTATATATATTGTATATGTGTGTGTACCGTTCTGTTGTGACCTGTCCATCGTTGATGCTCAGTAAACAACAAGAGCTGAATTTGATTTTAAAAACACTCATTTGTAAAGCATCATGAAACCGTGACTAACAGTATTTGACTGTATTTCACAGCCCTGATTTTATTCTGAACATTTGAAATGAGTCGGTCTTATGTAACAGCCCCACTGCTGCAACAGAGATCCTTATGACAGGACGAGGAAGGCGCTTGTTGCCTTGGATGGATTACTGCAGATTGGTGGAGGAACACATTAAATACACCCGTCACCAGGGAGGATACCCAGACTCATTAACTTTATCCTGACTGCTCTTTCTTAAGGCTTCTGCTTTCTTAAAGATAATGGCAGCATGATGCACACATGAAGAGTTACTCATACCATTTAACAAGAATTTGCAATCAGTAGCATTTGTCCTGTTTGTTCAGGCAGACTTCTTTACCAGAGGGACGACACAAAGCCATTTGGTAGGAGGTGTGACTTTGAAACACATCATCTCATAGGCTCAGCAGCCTCTCATCTTGATCTTACAGGAAATTGGGGTGTTCCTGGTGAGCTGAAAGCTGCGCATTATGGTTGTCTGTGACCTTGGCATCCACTCAGTTTTAACCAGGCTTTTTTTTTCCATCATGCAAGCGCACAACGCCTTTGTTCTTTTCTGGTATCAGCGTGTCTCTGACCTGTGTGTCTCTGTGGTCCTCAACTCGAGAGAACATCAAGGAGTTCAATCAGCCCCTCAACCCTCCAGTTTCCCTCCCACCAGCCTCCCCAGAAAATAAGGTCACCTCAAGCCCCTGATATAACTGTGCTCTCTCTCCACGCTGCTCTTTAAGTCCTCACTGCAGGCAGAATTGCAGATTGTCGAGCAGCTGGATGGTTGGAGGAATGACTTGTGGCCAGCTGTCCTGCTCTCTGGCCACCAGTCCCATCACGTGCCACAGCCACACAAACCTTGTGTCGGCCTGTCATCTTCATGAGAAGCAGCAAGCAAGTGGGTGGCTGGAAAGGCTGTGTGGAGGCACAGAACTGAGTGCAGGTGATTTATGTCACTGGTGTCATTTTTATCAGCTGTTAGGATTTTAATTTGACTTTGTGAAAGTCACATTCATTCAGATCCATTTTTGAGACAGTCCTGACAGCAAAAATCACTTTTCATGTCCTGAATCTTTTTTAGCTTTATTTTTACGCTGAATGATTTCTGCCTGCAGGAAAATAATAGTGATCAAAGAATAATAAAGAAACTGACATCTTAACGGCAACAAGTGGCTTAAGAGAATTAACTCACCAACTTCCAATTATATGTTTTTCATCCCGTAGTAATCCTGGTCCTACAGACTGGTCTTTTTTTTTTTTTTTTTAAGATTTTTTTTTTGGGCCTTTTATGCCTTTAATGACAGTACAGCTGAAGTAAACAGGAAGCAGGGGGCAAAGAGGGGGGAGCGACACCAGTAAACGGCCGTCCAATGCGGACTCGAACCGGGGCCAGCTGCAGCGAGGACTGTAGCCTCTTACACACGGGGCGGCCGCTTAACCCCTACGCCTACCGACCGCCCCCAGACTGGTCTTTTTAAGTAAATAACAATACAACATTTTCTTTCTTTATGTAAAACTGTAAAGTTGCACACAATATAAATACTGAAGTACTTCAAATTACACTCACACAATGCTGAAGTAAATGTACTAATTTCCATCAATGCAGGCTGCTGGGTTGGTCATCGCTGAGCACTTATGTCTGATAATTTTCCTTCTGGGTAATAAACTCTACATTTATTTCAGCTGTTTGAACCTGCCACGTGTATACCAATATGTTTTGTCCTGTTTATATTTTCAGTGGTGTAAGTGGGTGAATAGCTCGATTCATGGAATCCACGTTATGCTCCTTCTTTCCCTCCAGGTCAGTCCAGAGCCAACATGATCCCACTGAAACAGCCAGGAACATCAAAGCATCCAACGAACCTTGGCCTCCATCGACTTCGACAGCCTCGCTGACCCCGCCAGCTGCAAGCCACACCACCACCACTCCCCAGAAGGTTGTACCCCGCCCATCAACGATCCCAGCCTCGGAGGCAAAGAGTCAGTGCGGGAGCTCTGAGACCTCGGGCTGAGGCTAAACCCGGAGGCACCAACCTGGTTGGCCAACCCTCTTTACGACCTGGACTCCACCTGGGGACAGCTAGTCAGAGCTCCTCTCTGAGCTCAGAACCTCATCGAACTCACGCCCACGAGAGCGGTGACTCACTGGAGAGGCCATCAGTTGCCATGGCCACCAGCAAGAGCCGCCCAACTAACAGCATGTCATCCCTGGTTCCTCAACCTGTATCTGCTGCACCCAGTGACACCACTGGCGAGAGGGAGGGGCTTACCCGAGTACAGATCTTTGGCTGGAAGGGGTCGGACAACAGGTCGCAGTGCTGCTGCTGGAGGAGGAGGCTCCAAACCCCAGAGACCTGCTCTTTACAGGGGGTTAGACAGCTGGGATGAAGTGGTGGGAAGGATCCGGGGACTCCACACGGACACCCTGCGGAAGCTGGCAACAAAGTGCGAGGAACGCTTCATGGCTGGTCAGAAGGACACACTGAGATTTTGTACTGACAGCTGGTCCCACTTCAGGCTGACCCCTGGGAACCCCCGCTGTGAGGCGGAGATTCTGTCTACTAACCGCCCTCTATGCCAAGGACACTGGTGAACTACGCATCAAGGTGAGATATAGAATAGAGAGTGGTCTGCCAGATGAAGGCGATGAAAGAGGTCGGTAGGGGAAGAGAAATCACTCATTTCGTTTTCAGCAAGTGTAGTCTGTTGTAGTTTGTTTTTGGAGTTCTTAATTTGCATTTCCTTCATCCGAAAGATTTTCAGATCAGTCTGCTGCTCGCTGTCCCTGCAGTAGATTTCTTTAATCCTTGTATTTTGTTTTTGCGTTGAGGAATCTCCTCCTCCCACTCCTCCCTCCCTCCCTCAGCCAGATGAAGAAGGTGTTTGTGCTGGAATATTAGCACTTAAACTTTGAGCCTTCAGGGCACAAAATGTGCAATAAACCCGTGTGTGCTTGCATTAGGGTTTTTTTTTTTTTTTAGATTTAATTGTATGAGGGTAGCAGTGAGGAGATGGAGGGCAGAGCTTGCGGAAGAGTTCTGAAGTGAAGTACAAGCAGATCGGATGAAGGTTGCAATTCACAGGATATGAAATCCTGTGTCTCCACTTCAAGTCGCGTTCATATTAGACCAGGCTCAAGAGAACGTCTTGTTTTTGCTGTCATCCAGAAATAAGAAAGGAGTAGAACACAAACAGGCCAATAAACTTCCCAACTCCATTTTAATGTGGCCCAGTTGTGCTCTGCTCCTTAAACTCATAAGTGGTAGTCAATCTACTGCAAATGAGATTTTACACGCGGTGATATTTTTAATGCATTGCAATTATTCATAATCCACCTTGAGGCATGTGTGTGTGAATCCTTTGCTCGGAGGATTCCAAAGTGGTGTGTTCACTTTAAAACCCTGGAAGTATCTCTGAAATGTCGGCATTAAGGAAACAAGAGGGAACCGTAAGTCAAACTGATTGCCTGTTTAACTTGGAGCTGTGTTCTAAGCAGCAGTGCAAAATGTAACATCGAAACAGAGAAAGGTTCCTTGAAGAACGCTCAGCTGGAGTTTCAGAAACACGTCTAAACCAGTGCATTCAGTGAACACACACATTCCTAAAGAATACACACCAAACACCTCACTGCTGCAGAGTTCTTCACCCCACACTCTATAATAATAATAAACTGTACTTCAAATATGCCAAACAGCTCCAAGGTTTAAAGTCTGTCTTTAAGGGGGGATAAGTGAAGTGATTGAAGTAAGCGTATAAAAGAACACTCACACTTTATTGTAGACTTGTTCACGTTACTCTGAGGTCGACAGACAAGTTTAATGAAGAGCAGCTGATGTTCAATATTTTACAAAACTGACTAGTAGTTGACTCCTATCGGATGATAATGTGGTGATATATTATGAACATATAACATATAACATGGTTCTCCATTTCTTTCATATCTAACAGGTTGTTACAATACACATTTTTCATGCATGTACAGTACATGTCATATTGGCTCAAAAGTGATGTCAGCCATTATTGGAGATTGTGTCCACAACATGCATGGACTCATCAGAGCAACACAACAGGCCCACTCATTAACTTGACTGTCGTTGATGTTCCTCATTCTACCTGTACGGTTCCTGCTCTGATAAGTCAAGATGTCAACAGTCACACACAGCAGCTCGACTTTAGTGTTGAGAAGCTTCAGCTTTCATTCACTGACAACTCCAACCCACCCTGACAACACTGCACTGCTCTCCTTCTTCCTCTGCTTCCTCACATTCACTGTTCATCCTCACATCATGCACACAAAAGGAGGTTTTTATTGCCGTTTTCAACATACGTAGTGCTCACTGTCTATCATGTCTAAACACATTAAAAGTGCAGCACTGCTGATGCCAGGCTTTACATGACATCAGAACTTGGAGCAGGATTTAAACGTGCTGTGTCAAAGATGATTAGGTTAGCCCTCACAGAATCCAAACATCAACTGCATCTTATTTTAATCCTGATGAGTTGTGTCATCATTTTGAATGAACTCACACCATTGATATGAATAAATCAATACTGCAAGTTAAAGTGTTGTTCCAAACTCAAATATCTCAGTAATATGTTGTGACTTCTCTAACTTTGTGGGTATTTTAGTGAGCGCTGTGACGTCTGTGGTGAAGGGTGATATCCTTGACTGGGCTTCTTTCTCCGTGCCGTGATCAAAGTGCAGAAGACAAAGAGCTGCAGAGGCGTGTCACTGCGCTTTAGAAGACAGACGCTGCTCGCTGCTGTCTGTGACAGCCCGGCGGTCTGTGCTTCACAAAGCTCCGTCATTAACGCCACGAGCTGTAATGTTGGAGCGAGGCCGACACCTTTGATCTCTGACTTCTCCTGTCCGTTCTCTGCTAACACGGTGTGTTTTGTTTCCTGATGCTGCAGAAGGCTGCTGTTAACATCAAAAGCTGAAAGATTTCTAGTCAGGGCCAAGAGAAAGATTACAACAAACAAAAATACATCCAGCTTTGATCATTTCAACATTAATGACATCGAGACTGTGGGTCCAAGATTACAGTCATTTCAGTTCTTTTTCATATTTTTTATTGTCAACAAAATCCCAGGGGCCAGTTTATTTATCCAGCACACCACACACACACCAACCACACACACCTCAGGCGATGGACCCATCTGACATTCACACCTACTTCACACCAGTGATAGCCAGCCAGCGGAGGTGAGAAAGGAGCTCTCTATCTCTATTTTTATACCTTTACATGACTATTTGTGTCACTTTCACATGAGAACAACCGAGTGCCGCACTACGAATGTCTTCAGGACTGTTCATGTCTGCTGTTATCCACCTTTTTTAACAACGTGTCCGTGATGGGTGGATTTGCACACAGCCCTCAGATGTGGTGGTTCAGAAGACCTTTGATTGCTGACAAGCTATTCAACCAAGCCAGAGATGCCAATCTTTAAAACAAGTCTCAAATGTAAAGTTTCTTTTTAAAGAAGCCCTGGATTAATACACACTGATTGATGGTTTCTAGTGTCAACGTTCTTAGTAATGAACAAAGAACAGCTAACAGACTAACCACACATCAGATACAGACATTACGTTAGGAAGATCTTTTCATTGGATTGCTGCAGTTTTCATTTCAGAGCATAGTTTGTTTTCCCTCATACTAGAGAAAATGGAGCTATATTAATGTGCTGATCATGGTTTTTAGACCAGCACCCAGCCAACACCAAAACTGAACATGCCGCTGGGTGGGAGTGGGAAGATTTGGCTGAATTAACAGAAATGCTGTTTGAATCGTGTTCTTCATGTTGAATAGCAGCAAAGCAAGTTAACAAATCACATAAACAACCCTCACACTCACACTCGCTATCTCATCGCTCTCGCCGCCTCTCTCTCTCTCTCTCTCTCTCTCCGTCATCTCTCTCTCTCTCGCTCTCTCTCTTTTCATAATTTCTGGGAATTTTTATTAGGAATATTAATCAATAACTTCAATATGATACAGTACTGCAGTAACGCTATCTACACTTTAAAATCTAGTGCCCGACTACATCGGTTTGTACGGTAAAGCGTGTGAGCGCTTCATGATGCCTTAAAGTGCACCTCGGAAACTCAGAAATCAAATAATAATCTCTTTTCTAAGATATGCAGATTTAGAAAAGTCATTAAATAAACAAATCAAATTGTTTTCTGACAATTCTTGTTCTACTCATGTTCCCAGCTACCTACTTCTAGTGCCCGACTACATCGGTTTGTACGGTAAAGCGTCTTCACAGTGAAGCTTTACCGCACAAGGTGCAGGTGCAGTAAAAGAACTTGAAAATCACCCCAGAAGTAGCTGCCATATTGGATGTGGCAGATCTGCCCGTAAAGTAATACAAGGAAATGGGCTGTGTGTGTGTGTGTGTGTGTGTACTATATGTATGTGTGTATATATATATATATATGTATGTATATATATATATATATGTATATATGTATATATATATGTATATGTGTGTGTACAGTTCTGTTGTGACCTGTCATAGTCGTGATGCTCAGTAAACAACAAGAGCTGAATTTGATTTTAAAAAACACTCATTTGTAAAGCATCATGAAACAGTGACTAACAGTATTTGACTGTATTTCTACAGCCCTGATTTTAATTCTGAACATTTGAAATGAGTCGGTCTTATGTAACAGCCACACTGCTGCAACAGAAGATCCTTATGACAGGACGAGGAAGGCGCTTGTTGCCTTGGATGGATTACTGCAGATTGGTGGAGGAACACATTAAATACACCCGTCACCAGGGAGGATTACCCAGACTCATTAACTTTATCCTGACTGCTCTTTCTTAAGGCTTCTGCTTTCTTAAAGATAATGGCAGCATGATGCACACATGAAGAGTTACTCATACCATTTAACAAGAATTTGCAATCAGTAGCATTTGTCCTGTTTGTTCAGGCAGACTTCTTTACCAGAGGGACGACACAAAGCCATTTGGTAGGAGGTGTGACTTTGAAACACATCATCTCATAAGACTCAGCAGCCTCTCATCTTGATCTTACAGGAAATTGGGGTGTTCCCTGGTGAGCTGAAAGCTGCGCATTATGGTTGTCTGTGACCTTGTGCATCCACTCAGTTTAAACCAGGCTTTTTTATTTCCATCATGCAAGCAGCACAACGCCTTTGTTCTTTTCTTGGTATCAGACGTGTCTCTGACCTGTGTGTCTCTGTGGTCCTCAACTCGAGAGAACATCAAGAGAGTTCAATCAGCCCCTCAACCCTCCAGTTCCCTCCCACCAGCATCCCCAGAAAAATAAGGTCACCTCAAGCCCCTGATATAACTGTGCTCTCTCTCCACGCTGCCTCTTTAAGTCCTCACTGCAGGCAGAATTGCAGATTGAGTCGAGGCAGCTGGATGGTTGGAGGAATGACTTGTGGCCAGCTGTCCTGCTCTCTGGCCACCAGTCCCATCACGTGCCACAGCACACAAAACCTTGTGTCGGCCTGTCATCTTCATGAGAAGCAGCAAGCAAGTGGGTGGCTGGAAAGGCTGTGTGGAGGCACAAGAAACTGAGTGCAGAGTGATTTATGTCACTGGTGTCATTTTTATCAGCTGTTAGGATTTCTAATTTGACTTTTGTGAAAGTCACATTCATTCAGATCCATTTTATGAGACAGTCCTGACAGCAAAAATCACTTTTCATGTCCTGAATCTTTTTTAGCTGATATTTTTACGCTGAATGATTTCTGCCTGCAGGAAAATAAATAAGTGATCAAAGAATAATAAAAGAAACTGACATCTTAACGGCAACAAGTGGCTTAAAGAGATTAACTCACCAACTTCCAATTATATGTTTTTCATTCCCGTAGTAATCCTGGTCCTACAGACTGGTCTTTTTTTTTTTTTTTTTTAAGATTTTTTTTTTGGGCCTTTTATGCCTTTAATGACAGTACAGCTGAAGATAAACAGGAAGCAGGGGGCAAAGAGAGGGGGAGCGACACGCAGTAAACGGCCGTCCAATGCAGGACTCGAACCGGGGCCAGCTGCAGCGAGGACTGTAGCCTCTTACACACGGGGCGGCCGCTTAACCCACTACGCTACCGACCGCCCCCAGACTGGTCTTTTTAAGTAAATTAACAATACAACATTTTTCTTTCTTTATGTAAAACTGTAAAGTTGCACACAATATAAATACTGAAGTACTTCAAATTACACTCACACAATGCTGAAGTAAATGTACTAATTTCCATCAATGCAGGCTGCTGGGTTGGTCATCGCTGAGCACTTATGTCTGATAATTTTACCTTCTGGGTAATAAACTCTACATTTATTTCAGCTGTTTGAACCTGCCACGTGTATACCAATATGTTCTTGTCCCTGTTTAATATGTTTCAGTGGTGTAAGTGGTGAATAGACTCGTATTCATGGAATCCACGTTATGCTCCTTCTTTCCCTCCAGGTCAGTCCAGAGCCAACATGATCCCACTGAAACAGCCACGGAACATCAAAGCATCCAACGATACCTTGGCCTCCATCGACTTCGACAGCCTCGCTGACCAGCCAGCTGCAAAGGCCACACCACCACCACTCCCCAAGAAGGTTGTACCCCGCCCCATCAACGATCCCAGCCTCGGAGGCAAAGAGTCAGTGCAGGGAGCTCTGAGACCTCGGGCTGAGGCTAAACCCGGAGGCACCAACCTGAGTGTGGCCAACCCTCTTTACGACCTGGACTCCACCTGGGAGACAGCTAGTCAGAGCTCCTCTCTGAGCTCAGAACCTCATCGAACTCACGACCACGAGAGCGGTGACTCACTGGAGAGGCCATCAGTTGCCATGGCCACCAGCAAGAGCCGCCCAACTAACAGCATGTCATCCCTGGTTCCTCAACCTGTATCTGCTGCACCCAGTGACACCACTGGCAGAGAGAGGAGGGTCTACCCGAGTACAGAATCTTTGGCTGGAAGGGGTCGGACAACAGGTCGCAGTGCTGCTGCTGGAGGAGGAGGCTCCAAACCCCAGAGACCTGCTCTTTACAGGGGGTTAGACAGCTGGGATGAAGTGGTGGGAAGGATCCGGGGACTCCACACGGACACCCTGCGGAAGCTGGCAACAAAGTGCGAGGACCGCTTCATGGCTGGTCAGAAGGACCACTTGAGATTTGGTACTGACAGCTGGTCCCACTTCAGGCTGACCACTGGGAAACCCTGCTGTGAGGCGGGAGATGCTGTCTACTACACCGCCTCCTATGCCAAGGACCCACTGGTGAACTACGCCATCAAGGTGAGATTATAGATTATAGATGAGTTTGTTCTGCCAGATGAAGGCGATGAAAGAGTTCTGTTTATGGTGAAGAGAAATTTTCACTTCATTCTCATTTTCAGCATGTTAGTCTGTTTGTCAGTTTGTTTTTGGAGTTCTTACTTTGCATTTCCCTTCATCCGAAAGATTTTCAGATCAGTCTGCTGCTCGCTGTCCCTGCAGTAGATTTCTTTAATCCTTGTATTTTGTTTTTGCGTTGAGGAATCTCCTCCTCCCACTCCTCCCTCCCTCCCTCAGCCGAGATGAAGAAGGTGTTTGTGCTGGAATATTAGCACTTAAACTTTGAGCCTTCAGGGCACAAACTTGTGCAATAAAACCTGTGTGTGCTTGCATTAGGGTTTTTTTTTTTTTTTTAGATTTAATTGTATGAGGGTAGCAGTGAGAGAGATGGAGGGCAGAGCTTGCCGGAAGAGTTCTGAAGTGAAGTACAAAGCAGATCTGGATGAAGGTTGCATTATTCACAGGATATGAAATCCTGTGCTCTCCACTTCAAAGCCTCGCCTTCATATTAGCACCAGGCTCAAGAGAACGTCTTGTTTTTTATGCTGCTCATCCAGAAATAAGAAGAGGCAGTAGAACACAAACAGGCCCAATTAAACTTCCCCCAACTCCATTTTAATGTGGCCCAGTTGTGCTCCTGCCTCCCTTAAACTCATAAGTGTAGTCAATCCTACTGCAAATGAGATTTTACACGCGGTGATATTTTTAATGCATTGCTAATTATTCATAATCCACCTTGAGCATGTGTGTGTGAATCCTTTGCTCGGAGGAATTCCAAAGTGAGTGTGTTCACTTTAAAACCCTGGAAGTATCTCTGAAATGTCGGCATTAAGGAAACAAGAGGGAACCGTAAGTCAAACTGATTGCCTGTTAACTTGGAGCTGTGTTCTAAGCAGCAGTGCAAAATGTAACATCGAAACAGAGAAAGGTTCCTTGAAGAACGCTCAGCTGGAGTTTCAGAAACACGTCTAAACCAGTGCATTCAGTGAACACACACATTCCTAAAGAATTACACACCAAACACCTCACTGCTGCAGAGTTCTTCACCCCACACTCTATAATAATAATAAACTGTACTTCAAATATGCCAAACAGCTCCAAGGTTAAAGTCTGTCTTTACAGGGGTGATAAAGTGAAGTGATTGAAGTAGCAGCAGTCATAAAAGAACACTCACACTTTATTGTAGACTTGTTCACGTTACTCTGAGGTCAGACAGACAAGTTTAATGAAGAGCAAGCTGATGATTCAATATTTTTACAAACTGACTAGTAGTTGACTCCTATCAGGATGATAATGTGGTGATATTATATATGAACATATAACATATAACATGTTGTTCTCCATCTCTTATAATACATAACAGGTTGTTACAATACACATTTTTCATGCATGTACAGTAACATGTCAATAGTGGCTCAAAAGTGATGGTCAGCCATTAATTATGGAGATGTGCTGTCCACAACATAGCATGGACTCATCAGAGCAACACAACAGGCCCACTCATAACTTGACTGATCGTTGATGTTCCTCATTCTACCTGTACGGTTCCTGCTCTGATAAGTCAAGATGTCAACAGTCACACACAGCAGCTCGACTTTAGTGTTGAGAAGCTTCAGCTTTCATTCACTGACAAACTCCAACCCACCCTGACAACACTGCACTGCTCTCCTCTTCCTCTGCTTCCTCACATTCACTGTTCATCCTCACATCATGCACACAGAAAGGAGGTTTTTATTCGACGTTTTCAACATACGTAGTGCTCACTGTCTATCATGTCTAAACACATTAAAAGTGCAGCACTGCTGATGCCAGGCTTTACATGACATCAGAACTTGGAGCAGGATTTAAACGTGCTGTGTCAACAGATAGATTAGGTTAGCCCTCACAGAATCCAAACATCACTCTGCATCTTATTTTACATCCTGATGTCAGTTGTGTCATCATTTTGAATGAACTCACACCATTGATATGAAATAAATCAATACTGCAAGTTAAAGTGTTGTTCCAAACTCAAATATCTCAGTAATATGTTGTGACTTCTCTAACTTTGTGGGTATTTTAGTGAGCGCTGTGACGTCTGTGGTGAAGGGTGATATCCTTGACTGGGCTTCTCTTCTCCGTGCCGTGATCAAAGTGCAGAAAGACAAAGAGCTGCAGAGGCTGTCACTGCGCTTTAGAAGACAGACGCTGCTCTCGCTGCTGTCTGTGACAGCCCGGAGTCTGTGCTTCACAAAGCTCCGTCATTAACGCCACGAGCTGTAATGTTGGAGCGAGGCCGACACCTTTGATCTCTGACTTCTCCTGTCCGTTCTCTGCTAACACGGTGTGTTTTGTTCCTGATGCTGCAGAAGGCTGCTGTTAACATCAAACGCTGAAAGATTTCTAGTCAGGGCCAAGAGAAAGATTACAACAAACAAAAATACATCCAGCTTTGATCATTTCAACATTAATGACATCGAGACTGTGGGTCCAAGATTACAGTCATTTCAGTTCTTTTTCATATTTTTTATTGTCAACAAATCCCAGGGGCCAGTTTATTTATCCAGCACACACACACACACAAACACACACACCTTACAGTCGATGGACCAATCTGACATTCACACCTACTTCACACAGTGATTAGCCAGCCATGCGGAGGTGAGAAAGGAAGCTCTCTATCTCTATTTTTATACTCTTTACATGACTATTTGTGTCACTTTCACATGAGAACAACCGAGTGCAGCACTACGAATGTCTTCCAGGACTGTTCATGTCTGCTGTTATCCACCTTTTTTAACAACGTGTCCGTGATGGGTGGATTTGCACACAGCCCTCAGATGTGGTGGTTCAGAAGACCTTTGATTGCTGACAAAGCTATTCAACCAAGCCAGAGATGCAAATCTTTAAAACAAGTCTCAAATGTAAAGTTTCATTTTTAAAGAAGCCATGGATTAATACACACTGATGATGGTTTCTAGTGTCAACGTTCTTAGTAATGAACAAAGAACAGCTAACAGACTAACACACATCAGATACAGACATTACGTTAGGAAGATCTTTTCATTGGATTGCTGCAGTTTTCATTTCAGAGCATAGCTTTGTTTTCCCTCATACTAAGAGAAAATGGAGCTATATTAATGTGCTGATCATGGTTTTTAAGACCAGCACCCAGCCAACCCACCAAACCCTGAACATGCCGCTGGGTGGGAGTGGGAAGATCTTGGCTGAATTAACAGAAGTGCTGTTTGAATCGTGTTCTTCATTGTTGAATAGCAGCAAAGCAAGTAACCCATCATCATCAACCCCCTCTCACTCGCTCTCTCACTCGCTCTCTCACTCGCTCTCGCTCTCTCTCTCTTTCTCTCTCTCTCTCTCTCTCTCTCTCTCTCTCTCTCTCTCTCTCTCTCTCTCTCTCCTACACTCAAACTGTGAAGAGAAAAAATTGGACCATGAAGGTTAAAAATAACTCAAACTTGGAGGGCTGTTGGTGTCTAAAGTCTAAATCTAAAACACTGCCTCTGATTTGTTGACCAAAGAAAAGTCTTTTTCTCTATAGCAGTATGGCTCATTAGGCAATCACAAGAGGTTTCTCAGCTCAAAAACAAACCTTACATCGACGTTAATCTGATCAACTCTTGTCTTTATTTTCTCCAGATCTGCCGGAGCAAAGTGAAGGAGACCCAGCAGCAGTTCTTCCACAGCCTCGCAGTGAGACAGAGCCTTGCTGTGAACTTCAACATCCAGCAAGACTGCGGACACTTCCTGGCTGACGTCCCCACCCGCCTGCTGCCCTGGGAAGAGGAAGAAAATGAGGAGGAGGAGGAGGAAGAGGAAGAGGAAAATGTAAATGAGCCGAAGGAGAAAGAGAAAGAGGTCAAGACCAAAGCCAAGGTGACGGACTCCAAAGCTAACAGCAAATTGGATGACACCCCCACAGCAGGTCACATGAACACCGCTGGCCGCTTGAAGAGCCGAGTGGTGGTCATCACTCGTGAGGTGCCCTTCCAGACGGTGGCTGACTTTGTCCGAGAAGGCGTGGCACGACACGCTCATAACCCGGAGCTGTACGAGCGTCAGGTGTGTCTCCTGCTGCTGCAGCTGTGCTCCGGGCTGGAGCACATGAAACCTTATCACGTGACTCACTGTGACCTGCGCCTGGAGAACCTGCTGCTGGTCCACTGCCAACCTGGCAACCCCTGGAATCTGGACATTCTTGAGCCTAACAACAACAGCAACAGCAGCAGCAATATTTCTGGTGCTACCTCAGCCAGTGCTGCTGCTGCCGCCGCCAACGCCACATGCCCCGCCCGCCTCATCATCAGTAACTTCTCCCAAGCAAAGCAGAAGAGCACTCTGATGACCGCCAACCCCGGGACACTGCGCGACCAGTCACGCCTGGCACCCGAAATTGTCACAGCCACTCAGTACCGCAAGTGTGACGAGTTCCAGACGGGAATTCTCATCTACGAGATGCTGCACCGACCCAACCCCTTCGAGGAGACGCCAGAGCTGAAGGAGCGGGAGTACACCTGGGCCGACCTGCCACCGCTTCCTGTCAGATCGCTCTATTCGCAGGGTCTGCAGCAGCTGGCCAGGTTACTGCTCACCGTCAACCCCTCTGAAAGGATCCGCATGTCTGAGGCCCGGGCCTGCCTGCAGTGCCTGCTCTGGGGCCCTCGGGAGGACTTGTTCCAGGCGCTGGGCTGCAGCAGCACAGGCCCCATGTCAGGGGCCACTTCCAGCCAGCGCGAGGCCACCCTGCAGAACTGGCTGGACCTGAAGCGAACACTGATGATGATCAAGTTTGCGGAGCGCTCGCTGGACGCAGCTTGCGGCGTGAGCCTCGAGGACTGGTTGTGCTGCCAGTATCTGGCGTTCGCCACCACGGACACCCTGAGCAGGGTGGTGCACATCCTGCAGCAGCCGCAACCACATCCTCATTCCCAGAACCAGAGCCAGCCCGCGCACCTGGCACAGAATCAAACGCATCAAGCACACACCCTCCACCTGACTCAGTCACAGCCTCTCTGAGTTTTTTCTACCCGGCTGTTACTATGGCAACAGATCCAACTTCCCCCTTGTGGTCCCTCTGCCACTGCTAATGTGTGATGTAAGCTAATAGTCAGCTTTGTTGTTCAGCCGCAGCGCTCACCTGAAACTAAACCGCTGATCGTGTAACGTCTGCCTCCTTCGTGGACAGTGAGGGGCTGAGGTCCAGTCACACAGATCGGGCTTCCTCTCAGCGCTCATTAACAAGTCCAGTCCAAGACCAACTGAAACATTGAAGCTTCCAGTTCATGATCATTTTTAGCTTTTTTCACAGAATTGTGATGGCAGGTCTCCAGATTCCATGTGAGGCTGTCAAATGAAATCCATTTAGAGATTTTACATGAATATTCTATAGAGAAGTTTGATCAGATTCCCTCGGTGTTCTCATGGAAGCTTCAGACATAGCTTTAACGTGCATCATTACACAGGTTTGAAATCTGTGAAGACTAAAGAGAAAAATGAAGGGAATGTGGTCGAAACAAACAAAACAACAAACAAAATCCATTTCTTCTCTAGACTGATGCAAAATATGATTTACAAGCAAAGCCAAAGAAGCCACAAATCGTCCACGTAGAGATACTTTTCCACTTTTTATCACATCTTGATTTCACTTTATCACAGATTGCAGTCTGACAGGATCACAGTAACTCTGTCTGTCTATCGTACCACACTTCACCTGCAGAGGATCTGGAGGTAGAGGATGAACACTGAGCAGTTCTCAGAGCATAGCTAACACTTTAAATGATTCAAAGTTCAAATGGGCTGTTGGTTTTACGTCAGACTATGTGCAATTAGTATCTTTTATTGTTTGTTATTTTCTTTTGGAGCATCTGAACATTTGTATGAAACGACGCAGTCTTTGGCTAATCCTCTCTTCCATTAGTTTTGTGGCACATAAACTGACTCATTTCAATTTAAGAAACAAAGTGAAGTTCTGTGTGAAGAGCTTCTCACCGTGGATGTGAGGACAGATGTTTCAGGGACTGCAAAAAAAGTTCTTCTTTGTCTGTTGTGTTGTTTTTGTCAAGTTGTTTTGAGCAGTTCTGCGTTACGGACAACATTTGCACATTCAGTCTGAACGTCGGCGCTCCTCGATGGAGGCTGGCGACGCAACGATGCAGCACAGACTGATTGGGAAAGGTTCCTGTGAACTTGAGGAACTGGATTTGATTTGTTTTGCAGTGTGTGGAATGTAGAAAAAAAGTTTGCCTGGACTTAAACAAGACATTTTGGACCTGGTCTCATCTGCTTCAGAAAATATACTCATCTTCCAGCTGAACCACTTTATGAACTCACAAACACCGCATTGAAGAGAAACTCAGCCACTGAGACTTGCCTTCATTCCTTCGGCCCTGTCCCCCCTCGTCCTCTTTGCTCTGCTTAAGTCTGTCTTTTGATATCTGGAAGCTGTAGCAGCTCAGCAGCTCGTCATTGGGGGGAAATCTGCTTTTGGGATCAGGATCCTGTGATTGATGGTTTTACTGCAGACGTACAATACAAGATTTTTAATGGTCCATGGAGTGAAAATGAGACGAAGCAGGTGTGAGTTTGTTTCTGTGTTTTAAAGGGTTTGTGTACTGAGGAATGTGTGTGGACAGCACTGGTGGCTGTCCTTGTGTCTAGAGATTTAAGCCTTTATATAGTATATATAAATATAAATATAACCTTTATCTATTTTAATCCACACACTATTTTGTCGAGTACGGAGCACCTCTATTTCTGTCTTTAGATTAATTTTTAAAGCTTTACTTGACTTTGTTCAGCCTTGCTTGTTCTGGGGGAGAATCAGAAGGTGAGTGGTGGACACTGTCCTCCACTACAGGATGAATGAAACACAGCATGATAAGGAGCGTTAACACACAGAACAATGTACAGTATTTTTACCCCTTATGTAAAGTTATCTGCTTTAGGAGATGAACCACTTTGAAAAGAGGCTGAAGGATGACTTTTGAACGCACCACGACATCCCAGCATTCATCACCCGTGCGTCCTGCAGCCAGTCTTGTCGATTTTCTCTCTCTGCTCTGGTCTTCTCTGTGCATTGTTAAATGCCACTGAACAGAGACACAGAAGCTCTCTGAGGCGTTCTATGAACATGTGTACAGTTCTCCTGGCCTGCCGCCATTTATTGTTGATCAAGTTAACCAACAGTAACAGAACAATAAATATATGTTTTTATATATATACACTCTGTGTGTTTGTCTTATTCATGTTGTCGTATACTTGATTTCACCCTCCAGGAGAGAAGAACTAGGAGCGGACAGACAAAAGAAAGAGCTCAGAGTTTCAGCTTGTGTTCAGAAAGTTAAAGAGTTTTTATGACATTTTTAGTAATTTTCTTTTTTTCATTTTTTACCTTTCAACTCTTTTATTTCATACTTGAGTTAGATTTGTAGGAATAAGAGCGATCAGTGCTGTGAAAGTTTGACCGTTTCCAGTCGTCGTGGATCTGGATTAATGCTACAGCAAAATAAGAACCGTCCTCAAGCCTCGGGCTGCTAATGAGCCTTTAAATTATTTACAGTGGCCATACTAAAACTGGAAACATATTCATCTCCTCAGAGATTTGGAACATGAACCAAATCCATGAGAATCTTTGAAACTGGGAGCAACCTGCGATCTGACTCAAGCCCTGTTTCTTTGCCGGAGACTCAGATGGTAAATGGACTGTGCTTATATATCACCTTTCTAGTCTTCCGACCACTCAAAGCGCTTACATATCTCATTCACACACATTGATACACTGATGGCATTGGCTACCATGCAAGGTGCCAACTGCAGTTTGAGGAGCTAACCATTCACACACATTCATGTGTTCACGTGTATGAATGTGTGTCAGGAGCAATTTGGGGTTCAGTATCTTGCCCAGGGACACTACGACATGCAGACTGGAGGGGATCGAACCACCGATCTTCTGATTAGTGGACGACCCGCTCTACCTCAGAGCCAGAGCCACCCCCAAGATGAAGAAAGCGAAGAAAGAAAGATGAAGAGATTCTCACCCTGCTCTCTGACTCCACAAAGCTGTTATTAATTAAATATCTAATATTCTGATGTTTCTGTCTGCGTGGATTGGTGGATGTTTTGCAGAATATAACATTTAAAGTTGAAACATTCACTCTCTGATTCAGCATTCAGCCGAAACCCCAAAGCACCAAATTTCTATCCAGCTCCTTACTGATGAGCGAAATTTGAGGATTTTTATTCAGCAGCTTCGAAATGGAGAGGTGGTTGTTGTTTTTTCTGAATGAGCTTTATGGAAATAAATTGAACATTAATGTATTTTCATCTCTAACTAAAGAACTTTATTGACTTTTGTTGTCAAGTGGTTAAAATGACTGAGAGCCTTTGAAAGACTGAAACTCTGCAGCACAGACACAGTACAGTGGATGTTATGTATATTGTTTGTAATATTTACCTGCAGTACAGCAGCTCCACCACCAGATGGAGATATTGAAAAGGCAAAGAATAAGCAGACTGCACTCTTCCTCTGCTGCTGCTCAGCCTCTTACACACTGACTATCAAAGAGTGAACCTGGTTTGTGATCAGTGTGACTGAACTGGGATAAGATATGTCAGACTCAGCTGTGTCTCATCTTTCCTGGGTTCTACAGGAACAGTCAACTGCACTGTGATTGTGAAGATGATTTATGACTTAATTTATGTGATAAATCCTTCCAGATCTTCATGTTACTTCATGCATCCTTTTGATGTAAGTCCTCGACATGCAGACCAGCTTCACTGCTGCAAACATCTTTAGTGTTGGTGCATCTCTTCAGGACCAAGCCATAATCCTCCGTTCATCAGAGTGATGCTCCAGGAGGTTTATGACCTGTATTTTGAGTCATTACTTTATCAATAATCCAGTTAAATAAAGTCAAAGGAGGTCAAACTGGGGCTCAGGGGACCACCAGAGGTCTCTGCAAGGGTCAGTAAGGATTCCTCAGCAGGAAACAAAAGAGGTACCCTCATCTGTTCTGTAAAGTCAGAGTATCTTTGAACTTCAGTCAAATATCAGCAAGATTTAAAGAGAGAAAACATTTCTGTTGGTAAATCTGAGAGTGTTCTGGAGCATCAACACGACGTGTCAGAGAGGTCAAACTGTAGGAAAGATCCAAACTAAAGAATGTTATAGTAACTATTCAAACTGTTCTTTTTAGACATGAACTGCATTTTGATAACAGAGGCAGTGTAATATGTAAGATAGATGGAGAAGACACTTCAGAGGGAAATTCAGGCACTCGGTATGTAAACATACATTAAAATCAGAGCAATAAAGAAACTTTTGAATTTAAATGAAACCTGTGCAAAGATACAAAAATAAAATGATATTTAAAAAAGAACTAAAGCTAGAGATACAATCTGGCAACGTGAATCATGACTTATGGTGCAGAATGTCCAGAAATCAGTAAGAGTATGAAGCTGTCCGTTTGTGTGTTGTCTCCTAATAAAAACAGAAACACTCTGAAATATTGATATTGAAAAAAGAGTTTTCCAGCAGGGGTGTTAAATTGTAAGAAAGGTCTTTATTTATGATTATTGAATCCATTATTAAAGCTTTTTAAGATCAGTAATAAATTCAAAACATTTTGATTGGCAAGTTATTAAAATCCCTTTTGCTTCAATGTGCTTGCTTTTGCTTTTCTGATCTATAAAGAAATATGAAGTGATTGATGTATGAAGTTTGGACTTCAGGTGAGTGTTTGTCATCCAGCACTGTGCCCACCTCCAGCACACACACTTATGTAACTTCACACTGAGTCATCCCCAACAAGTGGTGATGATGATGATGATGGTGATGATGATGGTGGTGGTGGTGGTGGTGATGATGGTGGTGGTGGTGATGATGATGGTGGTGGTGGTGGTGATGATGGTGGTGATGATGGTGGTGGTGGTGGTGGTGGTGGTGGTGATGGTGGTGATGATGGTGGTGATGATGATGGTGGTGGTGGTGAGGTTTGACTTGAGGTGGGATGATATGAAAGTTACCCCTGTTGCGTAACAGCAGGCTGTATGTGTGCGCGCCAACGCACGTGCCGATCCTCCTCAGTGCTGCTCTTAGTGTGTGTGTGTGTGTGTGTGTGTGTGTGTGTGTGTGTGTGTGTGTGTGTGTGTGTGTGTGTGCAGGAGGCGGTGGTCGTGTTATTGAGCGGCCCGGCGGTGGAAGTTTCTCTGCAGGGGTGGGACTTTGTTAGTGCAGTCGCTGGGTCGGGGCTGAGCTGCGGCTCACACAGAAATGCCTCTGGCAGCATCTTTCCAGACTCCAGCGAGCAGCACAAACACACAGAGTGGAAGATAAACCCTCCTCCTCCTCCTCCTCCTGCTGCTGCTTCTCCTCCTCTTCTTCATCCTTCTGCTCCTCTTCCTCCTCCAGCTGGTCGCGTCTGAAACGGGTGGAGTGTGAACGCCGTTTCCCTCCCCATCCTCCACCCCCTCCGGGATACATAGACTGGACCGGCACCGGTGTCATTGGATGGAGAGAGGCGCCTGAAGACAGGAGAGCGGTGGAGTTGCTCTACCCTCCTCCTCCTCCTCCTCCTCTTCTTTCTTCTCCTTCTTCTTCTTCTTCTACTGCACCAAAAGAAAACTCCGGGTAAGAAATGCGTGCTCACTCAGGCCGTTTGGCCGTCAGCTCCCGCACTCCTCTGTGCACAACACGCAACATGCATCATGGCGAGACTTGCGACCTGCATGCGTCTTTTTCTCTCTCCTCTGCCTCTTTGTGAAGGATCCATGTAAAGCTGCGAGGCTGCGCCTGTGCACGCATGTGAACAGGCTCTCCCCTCTTTTTCTCTCAGTCGACCCCAAATATTAATTCGCATTGTTGCTCGAGCTGATCCAGGAGCAGTTTACTGGCTGTGGGAGTGAATTGATGCCTTCAGTGGCTCCGGGGGATTTAAGGAGGGATAACAAATGGCACCCCGAGCAGCGGGAGCTGTCCCTTCAGAGAAACACTCTGCTCCAGCTAAGAACTGTGGCCTCAGTGCAGGTTTGATGTGAAGTGAGGACAGGACAGGCAGATCTGTTTGCAGGGTAGAATTTGTATCTTAAGGGTTCAGCATGGGGTGATTTATTTAGACTTTTTGCTTCAATGCAAGTTGCTGAGTTCTGTTCTGTTTTTGTTTTTTGCTAAATATGAATCCCTTGCACTGCAAAAACCCTGACAGCTGTGTAAGAGCTCACTCTGTCTCCATGGACTGCAGTAATATGTGAGCAGAGTGGCTGAGCTGTCAAAGTTTGATCAGTGCTCAGAGAGTCAAATCAAACAGGACACCTGAAACAACATATGTCAATACACTGTTTTTCTTTAGGGGCATTTAATGCTTTTATTATGCGGCTGATGGTCGAGATGATGATGTTTGTTTGTGTTGCTGCTTTAAGCTCTTCATTTGACCAGTTTTACAACTTCAAGCCTCTAAAAACCATCAAATGAAACAATGTGGAGAGATGTGCTCAAATCACTCAGACATCATGAAACCTGTGACGGTGAGTAGACATGGTTCATGTGTTCTGAATGTTGATCTTAATCCTGTGAAGTGATGACAGCTTTGGTTAGTTGCCTCTTTGTATTAGCAGTGTAGTCTTTGAGTCTCTCACAGGTTTTAGTCCGTGACGTTTGGATTTGTGTCTTCCTGTTTACTGTAACTAAAGTTGTCCCTCCAACACTCGTTGGCATTGTGGGCGTCCTGCTTCCCACACACTGATGACTTTTGTTGGGTTTTTTTTACCTCTTGGCTTCCCTTCTTTGTTCCATCTTTAAAAAATCAAAGTTGTAATTACCTGGAAAACTTTTAGTATCAGTTATCAGATGAGGAGGAGGAGGAGACATCCTGCCCCTCACAGCTGTGATGATGAAGCACTTTAAAGATTTTAAAAAAATTAATGTTCAGTTGATAACAGTCAGCTTTGCTGTTGGACGTTTCAATCTGAGACGGTGGGAAGAAAAATTCTTGTTAACATGATCTCACACTCTGAGTCCTCGAGTGTGATCCCTGCAGCTTTCTAATGATGCTGGAAGTCTGTGTGTGTGTGTGTGTGTGTGTGTGTGTGTGTGACTGGGATTCTCGCCTCCTCCTCTCCAGGCTGAAATACGACCTGCTCAGAATTCAATTCCTCCACCAGCACTTGCAATCATCTCAGCCATTCCTTTAACGCCAACTCTATTTCTCTCTCTGTCATGGGCTTCCCCTGCTCACACACACACACACACACACACACACACACACACACTCCACCTTCCCCTCCCCGTGTCCCTGCTGAACTCCTCTGAAGAAAAGTGTTATTACATTAAGAAAACTGAGAGCACTTAGAAGAACACTGGAGACATGTGACACCTGAAGGCCCTCTGATGGTTCCTTACATTAATTAAGGTGGATCCAGAATAGATCATGTGATGGATTGGCCTCAGTGTATGGTGAATGCCTGCGGTCCGAGCTGCTGAATGTATGTGCAGCTCCCTTCTCTTGAAGATGCCTCCAAAAGCAGCAGGCTGAGAGAGAACTGTGAAATTGAAAAGCATGGCCTGATGAATCATATTTATGAGATAAGAACATTAAACAGCGTTGGCAACATATAAAACGGCTTTATTGACACATAAAGCAACAGGTCGACATTTTGAGAAATACTTGCTTTCTTGATGAGGAGATTTATTTTTCTATATAATAATTATAATTTAGACTCTCGCTGCTGTAAAATATGCAGGTGTGGTTAGTGTAGCTTAGCATAGTGACTGGAAACGGGGAGCAGCATTAGTGAGCTTGATGCTAGGCAGATGTTGTTACCTCTGTACAGTGTGACTAGCTGTAAAGAAGATTATGCAACCTCTTTCTTCCTCTGCACCATTTGGTCAAAATGTAACCACACTGATTTGTAACCAGCTAACAATGTAGCCTATCAGTAATTTAACTGGTGCAGTGTGTGTGTGTGTGTGTGTGTGTGTGTGTGTGTGTGTGTGGAGGCATTCCAGTAGTTTGTAATATAACTTTAGTTAACGTGTTTGGACACTGACTCTGCACATCTCCATCATGACTGATTTTTATTTTCTTCCATTTAAAAGTCAGAAACTTGTGATTACAGTTACTCCAGTATGAACATGTCATTATGCCAACTTGAATGTTAAAGTAAAGCGAGTGCGACGCATCATGCAAAGGGGCGAGAGAGAGAGTCCAGTCTGCAGGTTCACCATTTACAGTACGGTTTAACCTACAAAGAAGCTGCATGGTGGAAGCGGTCACAGTCCAGATACCTTTGGATCTGACAGTTATTCAATAGTTAATCAATGAAGCTGTGGCTTGGCTTCTGCTCACTACTCTTCCCCACTTTGGAGAATTTAGACCTCCACCCACTTTCACATTACTGAGAGTGAATGAACCTTTATCCAAAAACATTAAGTCGGCTCTGACTAAGCCTAATTGTGAAGTACTAGGTATAATGAGTTAGCGCCATAACAGATAAAAGTGATGAAAAATCAGTGGCCTGTGAGAGAATCCATGCAGGTGTGGAAATAAACAGGACTTACTCAGCAACTTCTTTAATCACCTGAAGACTCATTTCATGTAATTATTCTGTAGTTAAATCAACCAAACAAGCACCCCATCTCTGTTTGTCTGCGTTTTATTGTTTGTCATCTCTGTATATTTTCCTTTTCAACATTCTGACAGCTGATGTGCTTCAGAGTGAAGTCAGCAGGGTTTTTCTTATGAGCTCATCACAAACTGTACAGACAGCTTTTCTGTAAGAAGGGAAGACAATGTTTAACCTCCAGATTTTTAAAGACAAATCAAATTTCACTTGTTGTCTTTTACAAAGTAGAGTCAAGTCTCTGTCTCTGTTATAGTCTTTGCAACTAAAAGAAGTATTTCATGACCTAACTGATCGGAAAATGAAAAGAAAACATATTTTGGTGATTGTCAGCGTGTCAGTCGGTCCAGTTGACTGTATATAAGACAGATAATGTTTTTTAAGTTTGGTTTGGTGAGTTATTTAATGCTGTAAAAAGGGGGTTTCATGTCATGATGACAAACTCAGTACTGCAGCTTCTACTGCACAGACTCCCACTCCAAATGACTTGACCAGGCAAGATGGCACCAGCCATATCTGGGAGACTTTGACTTCTCACAAACAGAACTCACACAGTGGTTCTAAATGTTGGAGTGTCTGATTCAGCCTGTGCCTCCTCTGGCCGATGCAGGGTCGCGTCCTCTGTCCTCTGTTTTAAATCTTGACTGTCGTGGTAGACAGAACAGACAACATACTGTACAATTCACTGACAGCTGTGTCATTATGACTCTTCTCAGTTGGTCAGATCAGTCAGATGGACTCATAATTCAAGAATTTCTGAACTGGTGCAAAACATTTGTATTATTTAAATAATAATCTCACCAGAACACAAAGACAGTCATTGAACAGCCATTCATCACACAAATTGTCCAGTCGTACAAATTGAGAATCTGAGATTGAAAAATTGAGATTAAGTGATACAATACACGTCAGTGTAAAAAAACAAACTAAACTCAAGAGCTTTGGAGTAAATCAAAGTATATTGACAATGTTTTAGTAGTAATGTCATTTAGTAATGTTTTAGTATTTTCACCTCATTCATTTGCTGACTGACATTCTTTAGTCAAATGTACAAGATCCATCTGTGAGGCATTTCTGTGTGTAAATGACTTGTTTGTGTGTACTGTCAGCATGCTCGCTCGCCTTGAACTGACCGATAGTCTTGTCCAAATACCTGCAGAACTTCCCATCAGCCTCAGATGTACTTTGTAGCTGTACTACATGCTACTAAACATTAAACCGTGTCGTCCACTAACCAGACGATTGGCGGTTCGATCCCCGGCTTCTCCAGTCTCCATGTCGGAGTATCCCTGGGCGAGATACTGAACCCTCCTGAAGGCTGTGCCATCAGTGTATGCATGTGTGTGAATGGGTGAGTGAGATATGTAGTGTAAAAGCGCTTTGAGTGGTCGGAAGACTAGAAAGGAGATAGTACAAAGTACAGTCATTCACCATTTGTGCTCTAAACTAAATGCCTTATACAGCGTCACAGAGCTGCTAGCCAGACTGTAAACTCTGGTCTAAACATTCTCTGTGCATTGTGGTTGTCTCTGTATCTTTGAGCAGCCTTTAGAAGACATAGCCTTGCTAAAGAAAATCTGAGTTTGTTGTTTTAACCCTGAGTGATTGAGCTGATTGGCTGCAGCCTGCAGGTTCTTCCCGTTTCTTCTGGCGCCACGGCTGACATTTCAAAGCCGGCGCCAGCTGATGTGATGCTACTTTTACTTAACTGTGCACCAAATGAGCTGTCCAAACCAGAAAGTCAAAGTGTAGCAGGCATGGAAAAGCCAGATATGTGAGGAGGAGAGGGAGAGAGAGACAAATTGCTTTGCTGCCTGTGCAGATTGCTGTGCAGTGTTCTATCAGGCCATTTCACTGAGCGCAACAGCGAGGCAGTTAATTTGATTATGAGTCATTGGGCGAGATTAAAAGCAAAGTTGATTGATCAGTTGTTGGGAGAGCGAGCGAGAAAGAGTCAGATGAGAGCAGCTGACAGCTCTGTGATCCCTTCCCCCTTCTTCTTCTTCTTCTTCTTCTCTTCCCAGCTGCTGCTTTATATCACAACACAGATGATCATCCTTCTTTTCCTCCATCACTTCTTTCTATTATCTCATCAGTGTCTTGCTTCTCTTCTTATCTAACCTCTCAATTCTTTTTCTTCTTCTTCTTCTCTCTCTCTCTCTCTCTCTCTCTCTCTCTCTGTGGACATAAATCAGTGTATCTGTTCTTATTGATCAGACTTGTTTTAACATGCAGCTCCAACAGAGGGATTTTCTTGTTTTCTTTCTTCCTGGCTGTTAGCAGCAAACAGCTGCATAACTTTGGCATATTTACATCCCGTGTGCACAATCTGCTGCTTTCTGAGCTGGAGGGGTTTCTGCTGTTTGTGTCTGAGCTGCTTTAGCTGTCTCATATATATCTGCCTTTTTCCTCACTAGTCACATTGGTTGTTATTAGTGAACCCTGCAGCAGACCACAGAAAAACCAAAGAAACAGAAGCTTTTTTAGATACAGGGGTCTAGAGTAGACAATCCCTCTTAGAAATATTAATTAATTAATATGACTGGACAAAAGGCTTTTTCCTTAATAGAAGAACCCTGATAGAGTGAATGTGACACAAATGAGCAGTTTTTGCAACACACCAGCACTGGTAGACTTTAAAAGAGATCATAGCAGCTGAAAGAGATGCTGTGCTTTGTCTTGTATGTGGAGTTTTCATTATGCTTTCAAAAAAATGAAAAAATCAAATGAGAGAAGGTTTATGAAGGTTGCTCCTGTTATCTCGTCTGACTCATAATCAGAACTGCTTGATTATTGTGAGGTGCAGGGCGCCCTCTTTTATTACGCCTCAGATTTCACCACAGTCCTTACAACAGATTTTTCTTTTTATGCAAAATATCCAAACTCAGTACAGTGAAAAGATTTTGTACAACCTGTTATCTTACAGGCTTGTTGGCTAACAAGGCTGAAAAGCACGCTAAAAGAAAAAGTGTTCCAAAGGAAGCCTCCATCTGCCACTTTAATGCATGAGATGTTTTGTTTTTTCAGCCATCTGAAGTAATTATACAGCATCTCCTACAGCCATCAGACAGAGGATACCAGTGCTCTGTTCAGTTTGAACGGCTGGGAAAGTGTGTCTTTGCAAAAGGACAATATTGATGGAGCATGTTTGATATATTTGATACATTAGAGAAGGTTTTACAACTCCACAATCTGATTTACATACAAACACACAAGAAACTGAATAGCTTTGCCTTTGACATTTTATTTTATTATATATATATAAATATATATATATATAGATATATTTATATATATAATATATATATATATATAGATATATAAATATATATATAGATATACTATATAAACAAGTTGCCCAATCAAAACAGTAAACACGAAGATATGAAAAATACGAATAAATAAATAAAAACAAAAATAGGTAATGTACAAAAATACTACATATATATAAATAATATAAATAGCCTACACAGAGTATAAAATGTAACTACAGTCCCTTATTCTAAATAAAAACTGTAAACAAGAAAACAAGAGGTGGAGGCGACAGGAGGATAGCTTGATGTTGCTGAAGTGGACTGTGGGAGATTCAGATATCTCAACAGCACATCTGAAGAGAGAAGAGGAGTGTGTGAAACCACTGGGTGTTACAGTCTAATCATAAAAAACATGATACCGAGAATAAAATGAACCGAAATACAAAAAATGAAAAACCTAAGTGAGGCATGATTTCCCCTATTCTGCACATGTATCATATACAGTGCAGTTACAGTATTTCTGATATGCAGATTAGATTAAATCGTATTATCATTACAGTGAACAGCTGATCAGCAAAATGCAAAGAAGTAGTAAACTTATGGAAATGCTAAGTATTAACATGAATGATGTGCACTTTAACACTGATGTGAAGTTTAACACTATAAACACACTTTAGACAATATGAAGTGTAACACAACAAATAACCAGCCTTACAACTCTGATGTATGAAGGTGGAAAATAAACAGCATTTTGATTGATTATTACAAGCAGAGCAAACGTTAGATAACCACATGTCAATAAACATGCAGACAGATGTAAACTCCTGCTGAATCTATCTAATCTTTACCAATGAGCCTGAGGTGGGAGGAGTTACCTACATTATTATTTTCATAACAGCTGTTAGGACGCTCCATCACATTACTGACGTTAAAACAAGCTAATGCTATTTATTGATTATCAAACCGTGTTAGACTGAAAGTGACTATCGTTCAGTAACAGACAAATAAATACATGACATCATCTTTACTACACCTCTGAAACCTTTCCTAAATAAAATAAAATAAGATATTGACATGGATATCATCTAATATCTCTGCAGGTGTTTTAAGGATGCACACACACACACACACAGTCAGGACCAAGTGGCAACCAAAGCAAAATTAAGTCAATGTTTAAGTGTCAGCAACTGAAGTTCCTCAAACATCCACTTGAGGCTGGCTCCAGAAGTGAGTCAGTCTCCATAAGTCCCCATGTTCAAATGTCCAACTTCACAGCAGAAATAAACATGTTTGCAGCCTGGTACAAAAAACAGTTTTGGTCTCTGTAGCTAATTTCTCCGTTCATGACAACTGTACTGAGGGTGAATTTATATACAACTCACCTGTTCACATTATATTAAGGCTTAAAGTTATGCAGGATTAAGAGCATGGCTGCTTGTTTGAGCACCCAGGCATCATTCAGCCCACCTCAGGTCCGCTGATGATCCACGTCTTTGCTGATATTTAGATTAACTGGGAGGCGGAAGAGGCAGGACTACCAGCATGGTGACAGCCAGCAGGCATATTTTAAGCTTCAAAACAGTACTTCAGAAACCTGTGGGTGATGTGACGCATACTCTGTCTATTCTTCATACTGTCATTAGTCAGGACTGATTGCTCAGGACCTGGAGGAAAATGTTGCCAGGAAGAAATACATTTGTTTCCAGTAACTAAAGCCAGTTAGGCTGACATATTAACACATCTTTACAGGTTTGATTACACAGAAGAAGAATATTTGTCTTGGCATTTCATTCTTGATAATGGTTTATGATTGTTATTTCTGACTTTGTCTTTGTGTTGATTCCTCCTCTGACAGCCTCATTACTGCGCTGTATTTCAGATTCCACAGGCACTGTGCCATCACGTTATTCACATGCCACTTAACAGCCTGTTCTGCACGCCGACATTATGACAAGATATTCATTTCATGCATATCTTGGTAATTAAAATCTGCACAATAGTTCTCTGCGTGCACTGGAAGAATGCGGCCTTTTAGGCTTCACAAGGAATGAGATAAACGAGAAAAAAAAAAGATAAATTAAAGTGTGAGAGAGGCGAGATCATGTAGGCATGAAGAAAAAACATGCCTCATCATGGCACATCAGGAAAGTGTCAAACCTGAGGGAGAAAATAGATGTGATATAAATCACTGACATATATGATGAATGATTTCATGGGAATAAGACATGGTTTAGGTTGAGGCGGTACAATTTCTGTTGCTGTGGAAAAGTCAGAATGTAGAGTACGAAGATTCAGCCTGCTCCACATTGCTGTTTTTCTCCGCTTCATGCTGCGATCTCCTTGTCTGCTTTGTCTGCACCTGAATGAAAATAAAATATTAATCATTATTGTTGAAAACCTGCATTTAGAACTTAAGACTTGTGGATGAAGTGATAACAAATTGAAAACCACTATGACAAATGAACCTTTTCAGCTGATCAAATTATTTTGAATACCACAAATCCACTGGCACTGAACAGACTTTAAAAAGCTGCAGGGAGCGGGCCTCTTTATTTGTAAATGTATTTCTATTTCAGGAAAGTTGGACTTCATTGTTAGTATCCTGCCTCCCTAAGCCCACGGAGGCCTCAGAACACCCACGCTGCCTCATTGTTATTTACTGAATCTGTCTGAAACACTGTCTTGCTCTCTCTCTCTTTCTTGCTCTTCCCCTCCCCATCACTGATTGTCCCTCCTCTTCTTCCTCTTCTTCCTTGTTTTAAGCTTCCTCTGGACCTCCTCTACAATCATAAGCCGACCAGAGCTGATCTGAGTGAGTTTGGTGGTGGTGGGGGGGCTCATTGCTCAGTGCTCGCGTCTCTTCCAGAGATCCCCCCTGCTTTGTTAATGGCTTATCAGCAGCTGTCACTGGACCCTGCACTGCGTCAGCCACTTTAATTGGCCTGCATGGCTGTGGTCTGCAAAGCGCTCAGCAGAATTGAGTGAACACCCCCCTCCAGCCTTTTTCTATATCATTAGTGTAATGCTTCCATTCCCCCCTGAGCCACTGAGATATGGGGAGATTCCAACAAGCGGGGGAGGAGGGGATGTTGGGTGGAGGAATGAGTCACACACCAGCACCCGGTCTTTTTTTTTTTTCTTTTCCTCGCGGTTTGTGGAGGAAGCGAGGGGTCGCTTAAAACACAGCCCGGCTGCTGTACCATGAAACCTGAATTGATTTTCTACTCTAAAAAACAAACAAACCTAAAAACTGTGAGCTCCTACACTGAATGAAAATAACACAGGAGCCTCATACTGATTACATTTATTGTAAATAATGGTTTATCTTTCAGATGTACAGTATATATAATCTGTGCTATGTATACTATGTATAAACAGGAAGTCAGTATCAGGAAAACCATAATCCCCAGGGCCACAAGGGCCCCAAAATCTACAGTTTTATCAGATTCAGACAAATTAGTGCATGCTCATGGAGCTAAAACCAAATCACTGACAAACAAATTGAACCTGGAACATGAAAATTGAAATTTTAGAAATGTATTTAGTTGTTTGTGTAGAGTATGTTCTTCACTCAATGTGAATACAGCAGCGTCATTCATTTGTTCCAGCACTGGCGACCTCTGTTTTGATTCTTCTTACACACAACCACAAAACTTCTTAGGGAAGAAGTCAGGTCATGTAAAAAAAAAAAGGGGGGGGGGGGGGGGGTTGGGGTGGGGGGGGGTCATGTAAAGAGAGTCTAACTTTGATATGACAGTTACATCATTTCTGTTTCTTTAAAGGGACCTTCATGGTTTTACACATCAAAGTCTGTTTACAGGTCTTAGGGTTGCTCCTGCATTTGTAAAAGAAAGGTGTATAAAGCCTTTTGTAGCTCCAGAGGGAGCTGAATGAAATCTGATAAATTCAAGCAGCAACCTTCACGGCTGTGAAGCCAACACAAAAGTGCCCAAAACTGCAGTTCCTCAAACAGCCACTTGAGGCTGGATACATCCATCCATCCATTTTGCATGACCTTGTCCTTATCAAAGTCACGATAGGTAGATCCCAGCTGACACTGAATGAGAGTTCATCACAGGGCTGACACATAGAGACAAACCACCATTCAACATTGACACCTACGGCAATTTAGAGTCACCAATTAACCTGTTAAGGTCATGTCTTTGGACTGTGGGAGGAAGCCGGAGTACCAGGCATAGGGCGACAGCGCTAACCACTTCACACCGGCTCTTCAGAAACCTGTGGGTGACATCATGGAGGCTACATCCATGTTTTATACGGTCTATGGATGCATTTCCTCAAGTGATGTCATATGAGTCAGCTGAAGACTTACAAGTTTGAAAATGAAAAAAGTCTGGGGGTGGGGTTTGAAGTCACATAGAGGACAGACCAAAATAGTGCTGCGTCCGCGACCTGACAGACACATGCCCGGTGGGGTTTCGGAGTTACACACTGTTACTTGTTATTGACTCTTCATCTCTCTCTCTCTCCTGATGAAGTCATCGTGTTTTGTCTGTGGTTGTTTATCCATCTAATGACATTTAATTTTTTTTCTAAAATCATTAATCATCTCTCCAAATTGGAAGCCAACATATGCCTATTACAAGAAACTCACTTGGATAACTCAGAACAACACATTTTTCTGGCTCACAATCCAATCTAGCCTACTCATCCACCTACAGTAATGAACAAAGAGCTGTCTCTATTCTGATCCATAAAAGAATACACTTTACCCACAATAACAGCACTAACTCATTAATCATAATCTGAGTTGATTTCAACACTGTACTCAATTCTTTCACTGACAGATCATCTCAATCAGGCAATTCAAGAATTTCTCAATCCTCAACAGCAATAAAAAATACACAGATGACCTTGTTCTAGACTTAAAAATCTAACTACAAGAAAATATTCTTACTTTTCTTCCCAATATAAACCATTCTCACAAATCGACTTTTTCCTCTCCGCCAATTCTATTCACAAGATCGCAGATAGTAAACTACTATCACGCAAACCATTTACAGTATCCTGTTATATGGATCCACTCTAACCCGGCTCATACAACATGGATTAAACTAGAACATAAAAATCTCATCTCTCATTGGTTCAAACATAAAAAGGCACAACTGCTTCAAAAACCAATTCATCTACTCAACTCTGACAGCCTGGTGGAAAACACTTTACGATACACAAATCACAATTGACTGCTTGCATATACACACCTCTCTGGCACAACCCAGATTTTACATCCCCAATTCACTTTACCACATGGGAACAAAAAGGGGGAAACTTTCTGCAATGTCTTCCAATTTGATTAGCCATCAAAAATAAAATCACTATAATAAGTAATGCTCGCAATGCACAAGTGCACTACAGTTGACTACGTCCACTCCTTATGGGTCTGTCCACCTATACCTTTTTTTTTTCTATGCAGACTTAGTGACTTCTCTTCTGTTGAACTTCCCCCAAGTCAAACCAAACCCACACTAGTTTCTCTAGCTTTCGTCAGGATAGGCCATCCTCACAAACTGGAAAACTAAACATTAACCATTGGCTAAATCAGCTCACAGAAAAATAACTGCCTCTCTAAGGAAACAAAGGTCAGTCCTATTCAACACGGAACTCCTTTATTAAAAACCTCAATCTTCATTTTGTGAATGCCAGTTAACGAATGCCTCTGAACCACCAACTAACCCTGTCACTCATAAACAGACATCACAAACTCACTACACATTCAGTTTGTCGCTACCTAACTACCTGAAATCTCTCAGCAACCTGCCCATTCATGTCTATGGGCTGAAATATGTGCCACCAGAAACTAAATTTGAATCACATGTTCTAGTACTCTAAATGACGTATTCTAGCCAATCAAAGGATTCTGGGGTCTTGTGGGGGAGGACGACAGAGAGAGAGAGCTGTGTCTGTAGAACAGAGTGCAGGGGTCAGGGAGCACACAGAGCAGAGTGACAGAATAACTTCAGAAATACTATTTCTATTGAATGACAGCTTCCCCTGTGGAGATAGGTACATCCACTGATTGGTTGAAAAAGAAAATATCCCGCCTAGTAAAATTTGTCCATTAGTTGGCTGTGCTTTCAGTCTGCCGAACATCAATTTTTCGATTGGTCTTTTACGCGGTGGCGTAGAACATCAAGGAAGTGTTGGACAGACACAAACCGTATGTCTCCGTCATTCAGAATCTCAGGAAAACAGTGAAACAAACCACATCTCTCCATCATAAACCGTTTCAGAGATATTCACAGACATGTAAAACTTATGAGGTGGATTAGGTGGATTCGCCCAATCTGTCCCCAGACGGTTAAATAGCTCCAGAAGCATGGGAACCTTTCTGGACTACAGAACAAAGGAAACCAAATAAAGTCAAATTGTGTCCAAGCAGAGATTTTTTCCCCCCGGGACAGCTGATGAAAAAAGAGAACAATTCTGGTAAAAAGGGGACAGGTGGCAACACTAGACTAAATAATTTTGAGAACTGAATGTTCAGTTCCAAACTAATAAATTCAATTTCAAATGATGTGATTCAAATTTATTTGTTTAATGCAAATATTCAAGTTAAGCAATTCAAATTCAAATATAAATTATTCAAATTCAGTTTCTGGTGGCACATATTTCAGCCCATACATGTCACCAACATTTTCATCATCCTTTACTAGATTCTATGATGATGTATGAGTGAATAAATCCTTTTTCTCCTTTTTATTTATTTATGTGTTGTTATTATTACTATATCTATATTTCCATTAATATCCTATTTCACAATCTTTGAATAAATAAATAAACCTCTAAAAAATAATAATAATAAATTAAATAAATCTGTCCTATGTTCGGTGAACTCAGTGAACTCTTTTTAATCTTTCTTTAACGTTGATCAAGTAATTTGAATTGTCTAACCCTAACCAAACTATTGGCTCTCTCCCAGCTGCCCCTCTGCAGGGACAAAAAGAGCCCTGACATCTCTCATGACATCCTGTGCATGTATCTGGTGCAGCAGTGGATGTCAGGAGTCATTAAGTTCCTGTGGTACATTTTGCCCTGTGGACCAAAGCAGGTTCATTCAGCTGTGTTTGTTCACGCTGAAGATGAAAGATTCAGACGGAGAGGTTGTAAAGATGTTAAGATTTAAAAATGTTGTTACTAGTCTGAAGCAGGAAAAGGTTATTTAATTATAAACTGCAAAATGTAAGGCTGTATTTTCAATAGATTCTATTTAACTATGAATGATCAATCAAATTTCCATCTTTAATGAATTCTCCAATCTTTATTTGTTTTCTCTAAAACAAAATCTCTGTGTGTCAGACCACTACTCATTATTGTTTGAATGTTTTATTTCAGGCTGGCTGCAGCACCATGTCCTCAGCTCAGAGTGGGGATATATCAGGCTACCATCTGAGTGGTGAGTGGACAACAAACCCCCAGTATATTCCTCTAGCATTTCTTTCTGCATTAGATTTTATTGACGCTGTTGTAAATGTATGTGTGTGTGCAATGAGGCTGTTTGTTTGCAGGCTGTGGATTTGTCAGGTCAATTTGACAGATTTTGACACCTTTATACACAAGCTTTACAACGCCTCCGGCCTCGTCCCCCACTGAAGGCCGTCAATGTTACAAAACATTTTTAACTTGCCCTATAATTGGCTTATCTCTTGTGTTAAAAAGAAGAGATAAAGCTGTCAAAGTCCGCCCACAGACACAATTCATCTTGTGAAAGGCATCTCAGCACAGGCTCATAATCCCTCTCTGACACTCTGACTTCATTCAGACTGGCATTTCAAGTTGTGTATCACATTTTGTCCCCAACTATTATCTGATTTACATCAAATTTGATGCATCGCGAAGCCTCCTAAAGTGGACTCAGCAGTCAGTGCTGAATGACAGGGCCTGAAACAGTGGCTGTACCGTGAGCTTGTTAAGGGTTAAGTTTCTCTCAAACTGTGTAACCCCACCAGTGAACAAACTCCTCCATCAAATATAAAATACACACACTTATGAGGCCAAAATTTATGTATCAATGACATGGAAGTAAGGATAGCTTTAAGCACGTGTTTTGTGTGTTTCAGTGGTGCGTAACCCACCTGGCTGGGAGGTGGGGATCTACCTGGTGGGATTCTTTGTGTTGCTTGGCGTGGCCGGGCTCAACATCTGGAAGTTATGGAAATCTGGAACGTTCCCTGCACCGTCCCCCTTTCCCAACTTTGATTATCGATATCTGCAAGAAAAATATGGAACGTCCTTCTCAGAAGTCAGGCAAAAGGTACATTTTACATGTCATGCTACTGAAAATCAACAGGAAATCTTTACTTGGGGGAAGTGATGAGCAGTCATGTGGTGGAGGGTCAGGAGTCATCAGATTTTCTTTCCAACTGAAGACTTCATCAGCTGATTATAAACACGGTTCATGTGGTTGTAGAGTCGTCACGATACCAAAATGAGTAACCACGATACTATACCAGACAACGTATCGCGGTTCCGGGTATTATCGCGATACTGCGGCCTTTTTTTATTATTATTATTTTTATAAACTGCAATGTATTTGTACAAGTTAGTTTGAAACAACGACGTTTGTTTTTTAAGCAAAATTAGTGTTGCCACTGACAAAGACGCCACGGCAGACTCGCTGCTCGGGCCTGCGTCTGGGCAAGACAGAACTTTAGCTTGTTGTTTGTTTTGAAGCGAGTTTCTATCGAAGCGGAGCTGTCTTCCCGGAGTTCGTTCTTGCCGGCAGAAACACACGAACAGCCAATCAGCTAACAGACGGGCGGACCCAGCGTGTGGAAACAGCCTATCATATCCCTGGACGTCACCAGTAACAGGCAAACAGCCAATCATTCAGAAGCTGTGTAGTTCGGTTGCGGTTCCACGTTGGTTTGTTTACAAAGGAGTAGCATGCAGTGAGAAGCCGGGAGGAGAGCAGAGGCGGCCGCTATGTAGCGGAGACTGGCACCGGTAGTATAGTAATCCACGGTAGGACCGTCGTGTAAAATTTGTAGTATAGTAGCGACGGTTATGATTTGGCACCGCTGGGTACCGGGTATACCGTGGGTATCGTGCAACTCTATGTGGTTGTGGTTTATTTCTAAATTCACTGGTCAGCTTTCATTTTGACCTGCGTCTTGGGCCTCAGTGGTACATGATTGATTATCTCTACCCTACAAGATCATTATGTTTTTTTCTCAATCTGGGTCTTATTTTTGTAATTGTGGCGATCATATCTATCAGTTATGATAGATGATCTGGGAATATGCTGACATAACACGTTTACAGCTCTAATAGCTCTGTTTCCAGTTAAAGCAAGCTGCTCTTTTCAGCAAAAAAGATCTAAGAACTGACTGTACACTACCTGCACAGGCCCAAACAGCAAACAGACACAGTTAGCAGCTAGCCGGTGAACAAAGAGAAGCATTTATCAGCTGAAGAGCCAGATTTGCTTCTTACCAATACTTAAAACTCAATTCAATTCTCTTTATGGTTGTAGTGATTTTTTCTGCCTCAGTACTTGTTAAATGTTCTTGATTCCTTTACTTCCTGAAGCGAGTGGCTGCCAACAACCACCGGCGGACCTCCACTACCTCCAGCCGCAAACCCAGCCTGGCCCTCGGTGACACCCCAGATGGTTTCAGGGAGCTGGGCCACCTGGAGCTGATGAGCAGAGAGCTGGACCCGACTGGCATGGCACAGCTTAACCGATCCATCTCCACCGACTCTCTCAGCTCCATCTCCTCCATCGCCAACAACTTCGGCCATGACTTCACGGTTGGCCAGCTGGAGGTGACGCTTGAGTTTGAGCAGTCCAGGCATCCAGGCCAGGGGACGGGAATGCTCCACATTACTCTGCACCAGGGCAAAGACCTGCTGGAGAGGGAAGAGGGAGACTTCCCAGGCTGCTTCATCAGAGTCTCCTTGGGGCCAGAGGAGCTCAATGTGGGAGTCACAAGGGTAAGGAAGCTATTATGTTCTTGATATGAGTATGTTAAGTCTTCAAAATGATAGAAACGGCATCTCGACGTGAACTTCAACTCGAGTTTAGACTGAACATGTTTGGGTTGCAGGGCCGGTTTTAACTATGGGCAATGTGGGTGCCCGAAAAAAAAAAACTCAACAATTTCCTATACCACTCATCAAGTTAGCGGAGGGGGGGGTTGTTGTTGCAAATGTAGCCAGAACCAGCGCTGTTGGGTTGTATCTGGTGGACAGAGCTGTGGGTTAAAGTTACAAGTTTTTGATCACTAGTTGAGTTATTTAATGGGTTTCTGTCAATAGTGTGATACTATTCCATTAATCTACATGTGGTAGTGAGGGAAATGCAGCAGGACAAAGGCAGTAAAGAATAAGACTGCTAGCAATAACACATTTTAAAGTTTCAAACTGTTTTTATAGGGAAAGAAATAGATTCATCACTTTTTGTTCTTCAAGGATACACATAATGTGTTGTGGCAGACTGACATTGTCATCCCTACTGCTGTGCTGCTGTCAAGGCTAAAATGGCTGTCACAAGGCCAAATTGATTATTTTGTCAAAAACAGTCCAAAACTTAAAGGTTTTAAATTCACAGTGATTGAAAAACAAGAAAAACAGCAAATCCTCACTTCAGCACTATAGTGTGTTTGTAGGCGTGAATGCATGTGCAAACATTCAGTTGTTTTAAAGGGTAACTTTGGTATTTTTCAACCTGGACCCTTATTTTCTCATGTGTTTTTGTAAAAATTAATCTATTACAAGTGTCAGTTTTTGTCACTGACTGAGTCAGATTGTTAATAAAGTGACAGAAACAAGAGCTTTTAATGGCTTATTTTAAGAGTTTGCAATTGCCCGCAAGGATTGCGTGGTAGCTTGTTTCAAAGCGCTCTCACTCAATACTGAACCAAATTCAAAATTAGTTGTCACTAATAGACACTTTGACACAAAAACATGCAGAGACTAAAAAATACTGAAGTTGCCCTTTAACATTAAGTGCAAATTTTTTAGTGTGTCAAACATAAGATTATTAAAGATGTGGCAGCTCCTCATTATCTGTCATTAGTGTACAAAAAGTGGACAGGAGACTTTCAGCAGAACTGCCGATAAACTACTAATAAAGCAGAGATTCAGGACTGAGGGAGGAAATGAAAGAAACAGCTTCTCAGATGGTTAATTAGCAGTTAAGCTGTGATGACTGAGCTTGGGCAGAGGGCTGAAGATAAAAGTCGCTCCTGACGTTGGCAAGCGGAGAGGCTGTAGTGTCTGAAGCCTTTATGCTCAGGGGGCAGCTTTGGATCACTTGAACTGTGTTGAAGGTTTTGCCCCTGGTGGAATTTTAGACAGAGGCAGACATATCCTTACAGAGTGAGAGGCTTGATCCTGCAGCTTGACAAGCCAATCCTTTCCTGTCTGATGGAAGGGTCCATTTCATTGGCGGAATGGTGAGCCCCCTGGGAGCCGAATGGAGTCAGGAGGGTTGATTTCACATCCTGTACCTTCACCAGGAGTAGATGTGATTGACTTTCACATCACTCAGTTTGAAATATAACTTGTAACCTGTGTTCGTGCACAGTGTGGCCACAATATGCCTCAGTATACTGTGAAGCAGTCTAAAACACCAGTTTGTGACAATATTATTCTGTAAATACAAAATGTGTTGAAGTACATAGATTTTTTACGTATTATATGGATTACTCGAGTATATAACATATATTTACATAAATATACTAGAAACTGTGAATATGAAATCATGAATATCATGATTTACTTAAATGATTTTAAAAATGTTTTCTTCATTTCTTTTATGATTCTGTTGTTTTTAGTCTCTTTTTTGCTCTAAATTGCTGTAGTAAATGAGTCACTAATCTGATAATTGTGACGTATTATCATCATCTAAAAAATACAATCATCATCAAAATACGTCATCAATATTATCAATTATAAATCAATATTTTGTGTCATAGTGTCTCATAATTTTAAATTTAGCAGACAGAAATCTGTCTGAATTGTTTCTGCACTAAAAAAGCTTGAATCTAATGTGAAGTGGCCGTTCCAATAAGAAAAGTACAGGCCTACATTCCTCCATCTGCTACACCTGCCACTCGCCTTCTGCTCTCAGTGAGACGTTGCCAGAAAATGTCAGTAATTCCTGCCTGGCTGGCTGTGAGTCATCTGAATTGCGTCGCTGTGGTTCTGAACACTTTATGCAGGCTGATGGGGACGACGCATAGACCCACCAGGGCTCCCCTCAGTCGAGAGCTTGTTGTTATATTAATGTGTTCAGACTGGGTGTAATAATAATGGAAGCAGCCACTGATGCAGCAGCTTTAGTGGTTCCCTCTTTAATGTCGAGGAGCAAAGAAAATGCTGACATCAGCTCCACTCGATGGTCAAGACAGCCTCTCTCTCTCTCTCACTGTGTGTGTGTGTGTGTGTGCGCATGCCACTCTTCTCTCATTCTGCCTTTTTCTGTTTACTGTACACACACACACACACGCACAGACACACGCACACACACACACACACACACACACACACACACACACACACACACACACACACGCCTCCCTCTGAGCTTTTATCGACACATTTTCACCTCACACATCGCCATTGTTACTTCCCCCAAGCAATAAGACAGTGCAGACAGGCTGCCTCACATGGTGTACAGAGTGCAGATCTGTGTGTTTGGGCAGTCAGAGAGATTCTGCTTGCTTTAAATGTGTTATTTCCTTATGTATATACTTCCACAGCAGCAGCAGGAGCTGCAGCAGTGGGACCTTGGACCTGGATTCTGTGGGTGTTGGATGTTTGATTATAATCCTATTCAGATGTTTGATATGAGGCACAATCCAAGGTCAGCCTCACAGTCTGATCTGCAGACCTTGTGCTCTGAATTCACGATTCTTTTATTGCAAAGTGAGTTGTTGATTTATCAAAGAACTCCTGCACAGCAAGGTGTTGAATCCAGATATATCTAGTTATTCCTTGTTGTTTTCACACTTCAAGAACAAACACTGGTGTGAAAAGGGGGCTATTATTAAATCTACTCCCACGCCCGCACATTTACTATTTGCCTGGTAACTTCTGACTGCTTTGTAAACCATCATTTCAGCATGTGCTTTACCATTTGATGCTATCAAAACAGCACTGGCCATGAGGCAAACTCTGGCTTACTCTGGCTGTGGGAACTGAGTCTGTCACTTTGATCTAAGTAGTCATGGTGTTGCCTTCACACTGTCATTATAAAATCTGTTCCAGCTGCCAAGAAAAGAAGCTGTGTAGTGACCAGTAATCTGAATCCACTCGGTTTTGAGGCTGGACGACAAAAAAACCAAAACAAAAAACAACTACAAATGTTTTCATGTCACTGCAGATGTTTTTTAAGATGATGATTCCAGCATAATTTTATTTCAAGCGCCTTGCAGGACACCCAAGGTCACTTCACAAATTAAACAAATAAGATAAGAAAAGTATTAAAATAATAGCAGTCACATATTTAAAAATAAATAAATACAACTACTACTACTACTACTACTGATGATGATGATAATAATAATAATAATAATAATAATAATAATAATAATAATAATAATAAAAATCTGGTGAAACTGAGCAATGGATTCACACTGCCTGATGTCATCTGGAAGTGAATTCCACAGCTTAGGAGCAATGTGTCTGAATGCTCTCTCTCCCATGGTACTGAGGTTCATCTTAGGTATTCTGAGCAGGTCAGCTGAGGAGGATCCTAGTGAGTGGGCAGGGGTGTAGATCTCAAGCAGGTCAGAGAGGTAAGTGGGAGCATGGTTGTGTAGGGCCTTGTATGCCAGAAGCAGGCTTTTATAGTGGACGATCAAATCATAGAAAGGGTTATATGGGCACCTGGTAGCCAGTGAAGCTGCATTAGCAAGGGTGTTACATGGCTTGTGGATATAGCAATATTTGGTATACCAGATAAGATGGAATTGCAATCAGTGCGGGATGTAACATAGGCATTTACTTCTGCACTACGCTGACAGAGGAATGGGTGCAGTCTTGCAATGTTGCGAAGATGGAAAAAAGCACTGTTCATATGGGCATTGAAGGAGAGTGTACTGTCTAGTATGACACCAAGACTCTTTACCAAGCTAGCACATTGTGAAAGAATATGTTGGAAACGTGACATGGTGGGAAAATCTTTTTTAAAATAGTGCATGTTCTCAACAGTGCAGACACCATGTTACTCGACGTCTGACTGTCAAACTATGAATGTAACTTTGGATAGTTTAAACACATTCCTGGCTTTACATTAATACAGTCATCAACATGGTTAGATTTTTGATTTGTCTCTCACCTGGTCTAAAAAAAAGTGTAATTTCTTTATAATAAATAGAAAAATTGACATAGCTGTTTTGTCTGAGGGCTGTATCAAATCAAATCAAATCAAATCAAATCAAATCAAATCAAATCAATTTTATTTGTATAGCCCAAAGTCACAAAGTACATTTGCCTCAGAGGGCTTTACAATCTGTACAGGGAGTGACACCCTCTGTCCTTAGACCCTCGGTTCAAATGAAGAAAAACTTGCCCACAAAAAACTTTTAACAGGGAAAAAATGTGGAAGAAACCTCAGGAAGAGCCACAGAGGAGGGATCCCTCTCCCAGGACGGACAGACGTGCAATGGATGTCACGTGTACAGAACAAATCAACACAAACATATTGTACAATCACAATGAATGATAAAATGACAATGAATTACAATGAATGATAAAATGACAATGAATCACAATGAATGATAGAATGATTACAGTAGCAGTGGAACCTGTGATAGAGATAGAGAGACACAGATGCACAGCAGCAGCAAATCATTAACTAACTATAAACTGTAATGGAGATATGGTAACAATAATGACAGTAATAATATGTGTAGTGGACGTTTGAAAATATCTGAATGTTAAATAAGACAGACTAAGAAAACAGCTGACGCACAGAGGTCCATGTCGTCTGCATGGACCAGGGGGAGGATGGGAAGGAGGAGATTTCTCACAGCTGGATTAGTTATCATCAAATAACTCGAAAGTGTGTTTGGTCATTTTGTGCTTCACATGCTGTCTCTGAAGTCAAGTGAGTCAGAGAGAGACTGAAGAGACAAAACAGAGATGCAGCACACAGTCCATCTTACCTTTTGATGTGATTGATTGCCTTTATGTGATTGCTTTTACAATCATTGGAAACAATGCCTTCTATTGTCTCTGTGCTTCATAAAATCAGACCATCCTGTCTGTTGATGTCCCTCAAACTGACACAATGTAGTTTAACTTCCTGTGTTTCTACTCTTCTCTGCCCCTCACAGGTCCAGACAAACGCATTCACCGTGATTTTTGATGAGCATTACTCCATTCCCGTGGACTTGTCCACGCTGGAGGAGTACAGCCTGCGTTTTGCTGCTTTTGGTATTGATGCTGATGAGAGAAACATCAGTGCTGGGGTGGCAGATCTCAAACTGTCAGACTTGGACCTGACCATCAGACCATTCAATGCATGGCTCTACCTTCAAGATATCAACAAAGTGAGTTACAGTACACTAAACAATCTAAATAAGATCTAAATATCTAAAGATAAAGTATTTAAATACTGTATATACTGTAATGTGTAAGGAGGGATGGCGGTGTCTGAGGACCCCTGGTGGACATTCAGCAGAACAACATGTCACGTTCAATAAATAAAAATTTAATTCAAGTTGAGCTGAGTGAATTACCAACAGATTGACAGATTATCCTATGAAATGTGTTATTAATGATGCACTCAGTTATAATAAAAACATATCATCCAATTCAGTGCAGCAAGTATATATATATATATATATATATATATATGAGTAATGGTTACCATGGCAACAACACTGACGCTTTTGCCAGTGAGCTCTCACTGGTCAAAATAATCCAAGTTACACTGAGCACAAACACATGTGAATGGTAGACAATTAAAAAAAAGAAAAAAATATTTCTGCAGGGGAAAAAAGCACATGGTGATGCACCAGTGATGCTTCAAATAGTTATTTAATGAAATTATTTTTAACAATATCACATATACTCACAAAAAGTTTGAGATATTCAGCTTTCAGATGAAATTTCAGAGTTCACCTAAAATGCACTCTGACCTTTACAGTGAACTTCATCTGACCTTCTCTAAACTTTTGAATGTACGTGTCCAACTGTTCAGTGTTTCAGTACTTATTACATAACATGCTGTTCTCTAACAAACAAGTGATCCATGAATGTTCCACTAAATGTTCTACTTCAGTGACAGTTTGTGTTTAAACAGTCCTCTTCATCATCTGTTCACATTCTGACATCATGACACCAAGACAACACCTAACAATCCATCAGCAGTACCTGTCAGTGTGAGGCTTCAAACAGGAAGCACTCAGAGGGAAGTTAGCAGAGTGTCATCAGCAGGTTGGAATAAGTCCACTTGTGAACAGCATGAGATGTCTAGTCGAGCTCGATGTTTTGTGATCAGACACTGTTGTTAGCTTTAGTTTTAATAAATTGTTTGAAATTTGAAAAATACCATTACATGATTCTAATTAATTGTCCTACTTTCATGATATAATATCACTGTACCATGAACTTTTTACATTTTCCATAAATTTCACCTGAACGTCAAATATCCTGAACTTTTTGTTAGTAGTGTATTTTATCATGTGTGCTTTTTTGTGAATGTGTAAAATGAGTAAAATGAAAAAAGGGAAATACTACAGGAACCTCAAAAAGTACAGAGTACATACACTAGATATATTTCTGGACTGTTTCACATCATCTACGTGTGTGTGGAGTAATCAAGATTCATGGAACAATTATAGGCTTTTATGATGTTATATTATAATCAGTTAATACATTTAGATTTTACATTTACTTTGACTTTAACTATAATAACACAATTAATTACATTCAATTCTGAACAATAAAACTATAAAAAAAAGATCCTTATATTAATTTTCATTCTGTCTCAAACATTTATAAATATGCTTTCCTTTCGTGTTCCATCCCAGAATTCATTTGTTTCCGGCATGAACATTTACAGTTAACATTTTGTGGTTGCTTTCATTTCGATAATATAATGTCTCCACAGGCTGTGGATGCAGTTGGGGAGATCCTCTTGTCTCTCAGCTATTTGCCAACAGCAGAGCGCCTCACAGTGGTCGTGGCCAAGTGCAAGAACCTGGTGTGGACCAATGGCAAGAACACTGCAGGTCAGAGACATTTCTTTCTTTGTTCCTGTTGTTTCTTTGTTGTTATGTGTGTTTTATTTGGACGTGACACAGAAGACAAAGGTACTGATAAAGGCCACCTACTGAAACTATGTTATGTGTTATATGTGCTTCTAATTAATTAATTTCTCTATAAAAAGGAATGTATTTCATGCTCTACAAACTGTGTGTGGGGGTGTGTGTTTGTACATGTGTCATTAATGCAGTAGTGTTCTCATTCTTGTTTTCAGATCCATTTGTCAAAGTGTATCTCCTGCAAGACGGCAGGAAGATCAGCAAGAAGAAGACTTCCACCAAAAGGGACGACACAAACCCCATCTTCAACGAAGCCATGATCTTCTCTGTGCCGTCCATTGTCCTGCAGGTGACACTTTAGACTGTGACAGGGGTGATTCAGGTCAAGCAAAAAGATAAGAAAGCTAAAACGGAATATGAAAAACAGAATGATAAACCAGAGTCATGAATATTAACACAAAATTAGCATGGATACATATGAGGCGATAAGACATGAGTGGCTCTGTTTGCCTTTGCTGATGTGCTGATGGTGAGCCGGTTTAATGTTTCTTATTTTGCTAGTATTGGCTCATGAATGTCAAATTAACATTATGATTTAATGATGGCACTATAGGAAAAGTCAGAGGATCATTAATCAGTAACTCTTATTTATCATTAGGAGGACTTTAAAGTCTGCACAAAGTCCAGTACTTCCACTACTAGTCCAGGACCCAAGTGGTGCAACAACTGACAGACTGACATTTCTATCCATAGTCACATATAAACAAAATATCAAAAAAATCATTCAAATCTTCTGGTTCAGTATAAAATATGTTTCACAATGTGTTGTGTAAAAATCATGGATGTAATCACTCTTTATTTCTGGTTATTTTTAAAATTATAAAAATAAATATTAAAGAATAAAGGGTGATCATGTAAAAAAGCCAAGCCCAAAAAGTGTTTATTCAGCTGATTTGGTTGAACTGTAAAGAAGTTGCTGAGTCATGCTCACACAGCAGGTTCTGTAAACATGTCGTGCTGTTTGCAGGAACTCTCCCTGAGGGTGACGGTGGCAGAGACCACAGACGATGGGCGGGGCGAGAACTTGGGTCACGTGATCATTGGCCCGGAGGCCAGCGGGATGGGGATCACCCACTGGAACCAGATGCTGGCCACTCTGAGGAAGCCTGTGTCCATGTGGCACCCTCTGCGCAGGATCTAGGATCTTTGCACTTCGTACATATCCAACCTGTTTCAAGTAAAACACTCGCTTCTTCACGTGCCTTTCCGCTCCCCCCTTATTTGGAGCCAATCTGTTACACTGTGTAAGTAAGATAAGAGTTTTAGCCACAGGAGGATAGTGTCTGTGTGGTATTGTTACTCTGCTGCTGAGTAATAAATTGTTACTCCATGTGAGGGGGAGGAAAGTGAAAAGCCAGTGTTTGACCCTGAGCAGGGTGTATTTTTGCTCCCTGGATTAGTTTGATGTTTAAATCCTGTCTTTAGTATTTGGCTTTATCCTGGCTCGGGTACATTATGGATGAAGGTGGCATTTAGGAGGGAGCAGTGCATGTTATGGAGGCCCTGAGAGTTTAACACACTGCATCTTAAAAATATAGTCAGTCGGAGACCGTCTATAAATAGACAAAACATCTTTGCCAAGTTGACAGTACGTGCAGGATTTAGAAAATGCTGCAAAGTTAGAAAACACAACCAAAAGTAAGAAAAAAGATGAAAAAAATGTTTTTTAGGCTGCACAGGAAGTGAGTCTGTGCTGTGTGCATTACTCTCTAGCGCCCCCTGGAAATCATTTCCAATCCTACCTGCAGCGTTTCTTCATTTCTTCGTGTTTTCTCTCTCTGCGGCATGAATTTTGTCTAAATGACGCACAGATGTTTTGTTATCTGCTTGTGTTTGGTCTATTTGCATATGTGTTCTACAGCGTGTTGAGCTCTCAGGGCCACCATACCATATCCCAAATTACCCAGATTGTGTTGATTCTACGTCCTTTACTTTACGTCCTGAGATCCAGGCTGAAATCTCCACTACAACAACAGCAAACTAGACGTGGATATGTGGATACTTTTCTCCCCCTTTTCAAAATCTTGATCAGAAGTTTCAGTTTGGACTTAAAGGAGAGTTCATTAAAGAAAGGAGCCCAGCCTCAGCAGATGTGACCCTCTCTGCATGGTGCCTCCTCTGGTTGTAGCCTGTTATAGTTGTAGAGAATGACTGACTGGACGGAGGAGTGATCTCACTGCTCTTTCAGGAAAACACTTGTTTGTCTTTTCAAAGCAGTCATTGATTGCACCTACGTGACTGATTTTGTAGTGGGTTTTAGAGCCAAGCTGAGTTGTTGGATTTGCTTATGTAATTTGTTAACAGTGAGACTGATAAATAACAGAGGTTTTGGTATGTTCAGTATTTATTGTTCTTTTGAAAAAAAAAAAAAAATCCAGGTACTCTTATCCAGGTGAAATAATTGTAATTTGTAGCAGTTGTTACAGGGTGGCCAAATCAGATGTAATTAGCATATAAATATCATATTACATTGTTCTATTTTTACCATGATTAATGCAATACAAGTTGCATACACATATTTAACAATGTAAATAGTATTACAACAGTTTTATCATTGCCATTTTCTCCTCTAAATTTTGGGTGCAGATCACGTTTTTTCATGGTATTACACTTTAATAAGCATCAAACTCCAGCTTCATTTCTACAACACTATATTTAACAACTATATCATTGCTGATCAATGAGTTATTATCAAAACACCTCTGGGAATTTAACTTGTGATGTAAAGTATACTAACCCCTTTAAATGGGTTTACAGTTCCTTTTATGTTAAAGGAAACACCTTGATATTCTGAATTCATCACTCGTCACACTCATTTTGGCATTCGTCATGAAGATACCTGCAAGCTTCCCGTTGGCACTGATGCTGTTCTTGGCTGAAACCGAGAGGAGCCACTGTGCAGATCGAAGCCTGAATGGAAACATTGCTAAAAAGGTTTGTGGTTAAAATGAAGATTACATGACAAGTGTTGAAAAAGTCAGAATGTCAAGGTGGCTTTTTATCTGTCTGAGATATTCTCTACGACATTGTGCAAAAGTGCTGTTTTGTTGTAACTTTTGAATGTGAATTATCATGTGAAATACCTGCTAACTCTGAAAGCATCATCAGCCTCATGCATTGTTGTGATTTCTGTTGTTTTTCAAGCAGAACGTACTCTACATTTTTGGTCGAGTTCTGAACGCGTTCCTCACCTCACTTTGAAAATCTATCCAAAAATAACACAACTGTGGTCATATAATACACAATATTTCCTACTGTGCCAAATAATGAAGCAATATTTTCATTTACAATCAGCATTTGCATTCGATTCAACAAAGCTGTAGCCTACATTCAACCATGCATGAAGTTATTTAGCACTTGATGTGAATGTGCCTCAAGAACACAGTGTATTGTGTGAATGCTGTTTGAAATAAAAAGCAGTTCAACAGTAACGGTCTGACCTCGTGTTTATCTTGTTGGAATGACCTGGAACTGCTGCAATGTGAGAGGAGGGAAAAAGTATTAAACTCAAAAGTAGAACATATAGCAGGTATGGTGAGTGGTAATGTTGTATAGCAAAGACGTGAGGCTCTCTGTGTGTCCACTGGTTTTGTTTGGTATTATGCAGTTGTAAGATAAAGGCCTTAAGGTGGCCCTGATTTATAAATCAATCTAGTTTTAAGACCGTAATTTATATTTTCTATATTTTGTGCTTATGTGATGCATATGATCATAATATAATAGCCCTATCAGGTTATCCTTTGCTTTGATTTAAATTTAAATTTAAATTTAAATTTTTGTTACTTTGCAGATTTTTATTATGAATGCAAAATAAATAGGGGTGACAAATAAAGGTGTTTGCCCTCCCATGTGCTGCCAAAACAGATTCACTGCACCTTGCCACTCATTCTACAAGTCTATGAACTGAACCGGAGAGATTAAAGATTTTCCCTCACTTGATGTTTTGATGACGGTGGTAGAGTGTCAGACACGTCGGTCCTAAAAGCACAGAGAGGGACATAGAGGGACACAGACTCCATAGAGGAAGTGTTGGCAAAGCTGACGTCCATCATGAACAACTCCTCTCACTGCATCAGACTGTGGAGGCCACCATGTAAGAAGGAGATCTACCACCGGTCCTTCATTCCAACAGCTGGCAGACTCTTCAACATCTGATGACTGGTACTGTGACCTGTACCGTTCTCTTGGTGCTCTCACCCACTTGTGGAGAATCTGGTGAACTCATCTAACCAGATCACCTGTTTCCACATCTCTGCTCTCAAGTGTGTGTTCATCTTTATAATGGGGGCTTTATCCACTGCAACCTGACTATAATCTCCTCTCTTTATCACACTTGTTTCTATTTACAGTGTGTGACAAGTTTTTTGGAAATGGGATTGTAATATCAGTTCAAAAACAAGGAGAAGTGTCCGTATTCATACAGCATACTGACATATGAATGCATGTGTAGTAATAAACTGAGGTAACAATGTGGAGTGACGGGTAATGTGAGCTGAGAGTGTCCTGAGCGTGAGATTCAGTGTCCTCACCAAAGACAGCATTTAAGAATTTAGCCAAGTCATGCTTAGTCAAGAGGTTTTTTGCAAATTGAAACTCTTTTGGGAAAACTGAGTCAAAACAGTCGTATGAGACTGTCTTAAAGACAATACTGCAGTCACACAGTCTGCTGTCTGCGGGGCTCTCTCCTCTTGTATCGAAAGTAGGTCAGTTTACTGCTCTCGGCCAATCAGAGGAAGGGGGCGCTGGAGGGAGGCGGGACCACACTCACCGAGCAAAGTCCGGTCAGAATTGTTGCAGGCGCAGATATATAGAGGAAACGCATTTCTCCGTAACACCGCACGAACAGTGTGATAGTGCACCGATTTGTCGAGATGGCTGACAACAGAGATAAAACCACGGACCAGATGAAGATGTGGAAGGAGGGCCGTGGAGCTCAGGTCTGTAGATGCACTGAGTGGTTTTGGTCGCAGTGCTGTGGGCTCTGTCTCTGGGTGAGAGGTCGTCTGAGGTGACCAGCTCGCTTTAAAGTCCCAAATCTAATGCTAGCGAGCTAGCGCTGAAGCTTGACATTGCAGACACGTTAATGAAATGTTTCTAAGTGTTCAGGTTGCAGAGCGTGTTTGTTCTGAGGCGTAAAGGAGCTAACCTGCTAACGGTATGCTAACGTTACATGCTAAAGAAATAACATAGAGCGTTAGCTGAGTGACGTCAGCGTTTCTCAAACCCGCACAGTCCCGAAAACAAACCCGCACACTGAGGAGAGCAGCTCAGTGTGAACGAGTGAAGTGAGTCAATGCCAGAGGCATGTTTGAACTTCAACCCTGAGTTATGTAACCACAGCTAGCACCTCACATAGTCCCTATTGTAGTCCAGCTGCACTGAAGTTCGGATTTTGTACTTTTTATTAACTAGAGTGCACCTTTACATTCACATGTGTGAAATACTGAATAGAGAATAATTGTCTCTCTCTCTCTCTCTCTCTCTCTCTCTCTCTCTGTCTCTCTCTCTCTCTCTCTCTTCCGTCCTCTCTCCTCTCTCCTCTCTCTCTCTCTCTCTCTCTCTCTAATATAATATATATATATATATATTATATATATATATATATATATAAAGTTTGTTTATAATGTGATTTTCTGCACATTATATTGGTGATCTTAAATATTTAGGACTTCTGCTGCAGTGCTACAAGCACCAGTGTCATGCCAGCTGCAGAAATGTGCATCAGTTACTTGTTTCCACACCCTTATTGTTCAGTGTGATTAGGGATCGCTAAGGTATGTGTCATGTAAATGAGTGTATGAGTAAACATAATCCATGTTTACTCATCTGTTTGCAACAGAGGGCTGACAAGCTGACCACAGGGGCTGGCCATCCCATTGGAGACAAGCTGAACCTGCAGACTGCAGGTCCCAGGGGTCCTCTGCTGGTCCAAGATGTGGTCTTCACAGATGAGATGGCCCACTTCGACAGGGAACGAATTCCAGAGAGAGTGGTGCACGCCAAAGGGGCAGGTGAGTGTGGGCCAGTGATCAGTCTCACTTCTTTGGTGTGTGTATCAATATCCCATCACAAATAAAAATATTAATGATGCATGCATGAAAACAATACCTCATCTTATCAACATCAATACCCTATATTGATACAGCACAATATTCAGTAACTTTTTGGGGTTGGAAAGAGTTCAAACATTAACGCAAAGTCTCTAGAAATAACGGGCAAAAAAAAGACATGAAGCAAACCAGCCTCCTTCTGTTTTTTGTGGATTAGCTCCAATCAAATGTTAATCTTTACAAGCATTTCAGACTTTGAGCACATATTCAGCAGATTGTTTGTTGACCTTTTCTGGGGGGGGGGGGGCTGCATTCTTTCATGCTGCATTCTTTCATGCTGCATGTTGATGTTGTTTAAGCTAATATGAGTATGTGATCCAAACAAACAAATCTTTCCTCTGTGGTGCAGGGGCATTTGGCTACTTTGAGGTGACTCACGACATCAGTCGTTACTGCAAGGCCAAGGTGTTTGAGCACATCGGCAAGACTACGCCCATTGCTGTTCGCTTCTCCACTGTGGGTAAGAACACGTCATGTCATGTGTTTAGGTACGATTCGTACCTTATCATTGTTTACAATTTTGAAAGGTATTTCTCCCCCTCATTGTGCTGCCCAATGAATGTACACGAACACAGAGTAACTGTCATAGGTACATGTGCTAATTAAAAATATTGTGTGATGTGTGCTTTTATAAAGTAATGCAGAAATGTGATATTCAGATAGATCTTTATTCTCAAAGATTCTTTTTATGGTTGTTGATCTTTGAAACTGGCCGTGCTCTGGTTCTCTGTTCAGCAGGTGGGTTGTGCCCTCAGTATTGAGGTTTGGCGCAGTCATCCGCCCGGGTGTTTTAAGAAGATTAGCACCAGAAAGTGTCTTAGAAGTGTTTGCTTCAGTTGATCTGATGAATGAGCCTCAACATATACGAAGCTGCTATTAAGTTATTTTCATTAACGTTTAATCTGCTGAATTTTGTCTCGATTAATTTACTGATCTATAAAATACTACAAAAATCTAAATAGTCCAATACAATATCTTAGAAAAGACGGATCAGTCGTTTACAACCCAAAAATATTCAGTTGACTTTATTGTAGGAAAAGCAGCTACTCAGCAAATCAAAATGATTAATCAACCAATCAATGAACAACAGTTTTATCAAAGTCTGTTGAATTTTGACATGATTGGAATAAATTCTGTGAGTGAACTGTTATTTCATTTTAGCCGGTGAATCGGGATCAGCTGACACTGTGCGAGACCCCCGAGGCTTTGCAGTCAAGTTTTACACTGAGGGTGGCAACTGGGACCTGACGGGCAACAACACCCCCATTTTCTTCATCAGGGACGCTCTACTGGTGAGTGAGTGTACTGCAGGTAGTGTCGTCTGAAGTTTATCATCAAACATCCAAATAATTATAGGAACATATCGTAGAACTAGTTTGTGTATCACACAGTACACATAATACACATTTAACAACAACCTTTGTATTAACATCAGCTGAGTGTAGAATGTATCACATTGACCCGTCCCTTTCACCTCGTGCAGTTCCCGTCCTTCATCCACTCCCAGAAGCGTAATCCTCAAACCCACATGAAAGACCCTGACATGGTGTGGGACTTCTGGAGCCTGAGGCCAGAGAGTCTGCATCAGGTAGGCCGTTGTTGGGAACAGATTCTAGTGGAGGGTACAGAAGAATATTTCAAAAAAGAAAATGTAGATAGTACATAGTTGAAAATAGTTGATGGCACCTGCCTCATTGTATCTTTCTTTGCAGTAGTCACTTGGTTTACACTGACAGTAGTTGGCATAGAAAACCCAAATGGACTTGTCTTTATCTTGTCTTTCCTGTCCAGGTGTCCTTCTTGTTCAGCGATCGAGGTTTGCCCGACGGCTACCGTCACATGAACGGCTACGGCTCTCATACCTTCAAACTGGTCAACAGCAACGGCGAGCGCTTCTACTGCAAGTTCCACTACAAAGTCCGTTTGAGCCCGAGTTTAACCCAAATTGAACCAACTCCTGTGATTTTATCATTGCCTAGTTTATCATTTGTCATGTTTTTTTAGACTGATCAAGGAATAAAGAATCTGCCGGTTGAGGAGGCAGACCGCCTGGCTTCCACCAACCCAGATTATGCCATCGGAGACTTGTTTAACGCCATTGCCAATGGGAACTTCCCGTCCTGGACTTTCTACATCCAGGTTATGACCTTTGAGCAGGCTGAGAAGTTCCAGTTCAACCCATTCGATCTTACCAAGGTACCATAGTCAAAAGTTATCTCATGACACTTTCCATACAGAACAGGACTAGACCGTACTCTTTCTAACCTGTTGTATGTATGTTTTCTCGTTCAGGTTTGGTCACACAAAGAATACCCTTTGATCCCTGTGGGCAAAATGGTGCTGAACAGGAACCCAGTCAACTACTTTGCAGAGGTGGAGCAGCTGGCCTTTGACCCCAGCAACATGCCACCAGGCATCGAGCCAAGCCCTGACAAGATGCTGCAGGTAACCCTGCAACAGATTTTCTTCATGTTGTTAGTCAGATAAAATTGGAAAAAGAAGATTGTCATAGTTAAATCTAAACATGTATTCACGTTAAAGCGTTTTGTTTGTACCATAAACAACCGGGATGGACCTTTCTGGGTCTCTCTGGTGTTCTGTTGAAGGCCATGTTCTGCTCTTCATCTCCCCTGTGACATCACACACAGCTACAGATGTGTAACAACACTCTGCCTTGTCTCGCTCTAGGGTCGCCTCTTCTCCTACCCAGACACGCATCGACACCGTCTGGGAGCCAACTACCTGCAGCTCCCTGTCAACTGCCCCTTCAGGGCCCGCGTGGCCAACTACCAGCGCGATGGTCCTATGTGCATGTTTGACAACCAAGGTGAGTCATAATCCAGCCTGTGTCACAACACAAATGTTTCACTGCACAACAAGAAGTGGCTCAGTGATTCTTCTTAATGATCTGATATGATCTGTAGAATATTGTGCAATACCACGAGTTACCCAACAGATGTCACCATTCAGACTGTATCGAATAATTTGACTCAACCATTTTCAGCACAGTTGTTTGGTTCAGTGCTTTATATGATAATGTGTTGTTTATTTGCCGAGCTCATCCATCATCACACACAAATAAGATTTACACTGACATGTCTGATGTGTTGGGCATTGTGTTGTCACTGAACCTCTTCCTACTCAACTCAGCAGTGTTTGGTCTGCCCGGCCTCTAGGTGGAGCTCCAAACTACTATCCAAACAGCTTCAGTGCCCCGGAGACCCAGCCTCAGTTTATGGAGTCCAAGTTCAGCGTGTCTCCAGATGTGGGACGTTACAACAGTGGAGATGAAGATAATGTCACGCAGGTAATGAGGGCAAAGCCATTTGAGTATTACACGTGTTTATTCACTTCCCCCTGTACTTTAAGTTAGAATATACCCAGGACCTTGTTTTCTTGCTGACTGGCTATCTATCTATCTATCTATCTATCTATCTATCTATCTATCTATTAATTGATATATCTATCTAGCTATCTATCTATTAATTGATCATCTCTCTCTCTCTCTCTCTCTCTCTCTCTCTCTCTCTCTCTCTCAAATAACTCACCAAACCTAGCACAATGATCCCGTTTCATCCAGAGATATCTGGACTGTGCTGTTTGTTGTTAATATTAATAAATAAATAATCTATTATTCTTATTATTCTTCTGCTGTAAAATCATGCATGTTTCTATTTTCAGTTTTATATTATTCTAAAGCTGCACCAAATATAGCAATAATTTATACATGCAATGGATCAACGTCAGGGTACTGGTTTGTTGATTTGCATAATGTTTTTTTTTTTTTTTTTTTAACTGCACTTAAACACATTTCATTTTAACTGATCATCTTTGAACAGGTTGTCAACTCGTTTGTGTTTTCTTGCAGGTTCGTACCTTCTACACTCAGGTGCTGAACAAAGAAGAACGCCAGAGACTTTGCCAGAACATGGCGGGAGCCCTGAAGGGAGCCCAGCTCTTCATCCAGAAACGCATGGTGAGTCCACATCATTTTATTCAGAACTGGAACAGGAGCTGTAAACCACAGGATGTATTAAATGTGTCAGCGTGCATCTGCTCAGGAAATGTGGTTCTGTGGACAAAAGTCAAGTTTGTTTTTAGAGCACACAACAAGCATTGACCACAGCTTTAAAACAAGTGCAAAACAGTGTGGTGCAGCATGTTCATGATCAATGTGGACGTTTATACAAAACTAAAAATGAAAACAGACAAAATAAAAATAAATGAACACTTTAGAGGGCAGCAGAAAATAATAGTAGTGAGTGACACATTGTAACTGTTTAGTTTTTTCTCCACAGGACCTGAGAGGTCTGACAGATTAGAATTGAATTTAAAGATTTTATATAGAAGCAGTCAGAGTTTGAATTGTGTGAGACATCCAGTTTGAAAGTGATATTTAAAGTTTGAGTGTCTATGACAGACCTTTGCTATGGTGCTTTATGACGTAGCAGAATCTTGTAGATATTAAATAAAATAAAAGAACATTTGAGAGGTTACAAAATAATAAATAATGTTTTAATGCAGATATGACCAACATCAATTTCTGTATTCATTCACTAAAGCAATAACTGAGTCCATTATCTTCAAATCACATGTTCAGTTTTAAAACCCTAACCAACAACAACCCACAGCAACACAACCCTGCAGCGAGTTCAGCGTTTGGTTCGGTTTCGAAACTTTGTCAACGCTGTGAGAAACTCTTGACTTCCATCTCCCCTGTTGACTATCAAAAAAATCTCTAACTCTGGCAGATAGTTGTTCTAAAATCACTTGTAGTAAGAAGTTGATAGAGAAAAAATGTGTTCAGGATCATTAGGTATCATTGCCTTGTCCTGCACACAGGTGGAGAACTTGAAGGCAGTCCATCCAGACTATGGAAACAGTGTTCAGACCCTTCTCGACAAGTACAATGCAGACGCCCAGAAGGTAAACACAGTCCTCGTTAACATAATACTTTCAAAACTTCTTATTTTCCCGTTAGCCTGGCTTTGTTCTCAAAGTCTAATGCTAGCTAGCAAATGTTAGCATGCTAACACACTGTGACTATTAAGATTGCATGCTAACATTACCTGCTAATCATTAGCTTGTGTATTAGTACTCGGTCTGTTGTTCTGCTCGTTAAAATAGCTAATTCTCTCTCTCTCTCTCTCTCTCTCTCTCTCTCTCTCTCTCTCTCTCAGAACACAAACGTTCATGTTTACAGCCGTCCAGGAGCCTCAGCTGTTGCTGCGTCCTCAAAGATGTGATGCCTTAAAATGCCACTGTGGGCAACCCTCTCATTTATCTATGAGCAAATGCACTTATTGATTAGCAATTGCTACTACCAATAACAAGACTGGACCTGACTTCCAGTTACAGCCAGTGATAAGTCTGAAATATTAACATTGTAGTGTCTGACTGCAGTTGGGTCATTTTTAATTCAGGCAATGCAAATTGTTGATTTTCTTCAATTGTCAAAGCTAGAGATGTTCGGGAGGCTCTTGATCTCTGTGAGGTACATATGTCTTGATTGAACAAAAAAATATATACCATCATGCTAATGTTGACCGATGACCAATGTGAGTGCTTGACTTTTACCACATAAAGCCTTCAAAGTAATTTATAAGTTTTATTTTTATTCTGCATAAATCATTTAACCCCAACTGCTGTTAAGTACTTTAATTGTTTCTAATAGCTCCTCAGGTTGAGTGTATACTACTATGATGTGAAGATCCAACTGTTTTTTAAAGAAAACAAATGCAGCTGTTTAAATTGACTTTTGTCAGCATTCAAATACTTAAAAATGTCTGTCATGTCTGACATGTACATCCTGAACCAGGGTTCACATTGGTAAAACACCTTGATATGTTGTGCAGGATTGGCTTGTGGCTTCGCTAATGCCAGTGCCTGTAGTCCTCATGCACGACTGAACCACCACTGACAGAATATTTCATATTAAAAGAGTAGAAATAATTGAATAAGAAACCGTCCATGTGGGCGTCTGCATACATCGTCAGATCAGCAGAAGAAAAGAGCAGCAATTATTTTCACCACAACTACGACTCCATAGTGCCTTTGTCTTTTTTGTGTGTACAAAAACTACCAAATCCAGATAACTTCAACCTGAAACCTGAAGAATCTGCTGTGAGCTGACATTCGTGCCATTAGTAACTTAATTGTTAAATATCTAAATTGACAGTAAATGTACAGACTAATAAATGACTGAAAATAAAAGCAAATGACAAAATCTGACAAAGTTTGGAGAGGAGTCTGATCTAAGGATATCATGTCATATGACTTTCATCTTTGGAAAAGACTGCAAAGATCCTCAACAAGATGCAAACAATCAAAAGGTATCAGTGTCCGATATGAATTGTCCATGTAACCTGCTTCTGTTTGTAACTCAAATGTTTTTGATCTGAATGTAACGTTTGATCATCTGTAACTAGAACATATAATGTTATAATAAATGATAATTTTCACCAAAATACTGATGAATGTGAGGGTGCAGATAATTGAGAACAAACAGCGGAGGCATTTGCACTCCAATTGGATGAATCAGTGGACATTTCCAAAGACACACAGCTCTTGGCATTTAATAACCAATAATAATACATAAATGTTTTATTATCAATCATAAACAGATATATGCTAATAACCTAGTATTAAAATTGGTAAATAAAGTTGAATAAAATAAATATGAAATTTATTATAGGCCAGGCCTAACATTTTACATAATGAATTACATGTGGGTCCCTGTTCCGTTTGTCTCTCGTCAAAGGGCTGAAAAAAGTTGAAGACCCCTAATTTAAAGCAACAATATGTAGAAACTGGTATTTTTGGGATTAATCGCCCCCAAGATAAGTCATAAGAGAAGTCAATACATTAATTTTCTATAACCACTTCTCTTTCTTAGGGTCTTAGAGGCCTGGCATTGGGTGATAGGCCGGTGGCCAGTCCTACTCATGTTCACATCTACCGGCCCTTTAGAGTCAGCAGGCTGTAAACATGTTTATATATGCTGTGATGTTTAACATTTTACATGGGAGCTTATGGAGACTGCCTTGTTCTGTAGCCAGCTTCAAGTAGACGTTTGAGAAAGTGTAGTTTTTGGCACTTGTGTATTAGCATCATTTCACAGTGTTAGATCAACAGTGCCATACCAAGAGTACAGACTCTGTACAGTACAGACTGTATAATAAATAGATGGAGCCTTCAGGTCTGAAAAGTAACGTGGAAGTACTACAAACCTACAATTTGCCTCATGGCCAGCAGAAAAAGAAGTCTGACAGATAAGCTTGGTCACATGTGGTTTCCTCTTTGGTAATATTGTTTTGTAGGCTTACTTTAGAAATATGACAGGTGAGAAGAATTTAAATAATTATTATGAAATAAAAAGATAGTATAATGTTCAGATTAACAAGCAGAATGTACTCTAATTTTGACTTTGATCTGCAAATGATTCAGTGCATTCACACTATGCAGTCAAACATGGTTGTGTGGTCAGCTTGGTTTTTACCTCAAAATAAAAGGAAATCAACACTGACAGATACACTTGAGTTCTTGCACACCCTCCTGCAGCTCGCACTCCAAATAGACAGTGAGACAGTTGACAGTGATGAATCCTGCAGGTTACCCGGCTGAGACCGTTACATTGCAGGGGAGGTATGACGGGAACCCTGGACGGCCTGGAGGATCTACAGTGGTTCAGCACACCACTGTAAACATCGTCTCTGACCCCCCCCCCCCCCCCCAAGGACCACATCATCTGGTCCCTCTGCTGCTTTGTCTACTCAAACCCCTGCTGCCTCGGACTGGCAGCTCTGATCTTCTCTATCAAGGTGGTTTTGAGTGACAGTTCTGATTATGAACATCATTTGAAATTTGTATTTATATATAATTATTAAATTTTAAAAAATGTTTAGCTTTTAGTTTTTAGCTTATTAAGTTAGACACAGCCTATGCTGCCCTCACACTGTGTGCCTGTACAGAGCTAGACAGCTAGCTAACAGTGAAGGATTGTACGGTGGAAATTGCTTTTGTCCTTTTTATTTACTCTTCTCTTTTACATTCCAATAGCACTCTCTTGCACTCATTGTAAAACTGAAATAAAACAAGAAATAAACATGCATGAATTTCTTATGAGAAACCTTTCATACGTAACACAACATGTTATAGCCTAATCTATTTTTAGCTCACACGGAACGACCTAGCGTAGCTAGAGGAATCTGACTAGCAAAACATTAAGACATTAAACATCACATTTGGGGACATTTAGATCGAAATTACGGGTAAAAACAAGTAGATGTCGTGCTAACACAAAGTAATACTTACAGACAAAATATGTCCAAGGCTCAAGTGGGAATACAAAACGAAATGAAAGCACTGAAAGTCCGTCCCGTTCGTGAAGTCAGATACGACAAACTACATGAAAACTTAACAGGAAGTGGATAACTGGCGCATAAGGCGCAATACCGAAAACGTCCACTAAGCGGCGGTATTCACCATCAAAATTACAGAGATCCCAGTCAGGGCTTCTTACAGAAGGCAGAACACTCCCCGCTTGGCATATAACTATTATGCCACTACAAACTTTTACTTTAACACAACATAAACTTCAATTTCAAAGGATATGGTCTTCAGCTTTCTCCAGAAAGCAGAACGACGATCTCTGAGACGGGTCTCAGAAGAACTTTCACAGTTCCGTCTCTAACAATCTTCACTTCCACCTTGCGGATCCTCTTGTCTCCGCTCGGCAGCGTGTTGACGATCAGTCCCACAGGCCATTCATTCCTGTGGGCTTGACTGTCCTTGAGCAAGACGACGTCGCCGACCTGGACGCTCGGCCTCTCGGCGGTCCACTTTCGGCGGCCCTGCAGTGTGGATAAGTAGTCTCTCCTCCATCTCTTCCAGAAGGTGTTTGCAAGGCACTGCACATGTTTCCACTGCTTTCCGTGCAATTCAGCCATCTGGAAGTTTCCAGAGGGCGCGGAGACGGTACTCATCTTCTGGGTCAGGAGCATAGCTGGGGTAAGGACTGTGGGCGCATCTGGGTCGGAGGACACAGGTACTAGGGGTCTTGCGTTCATTATGGCCATGACTTCGGCCATAAGAGTGCTCAACACCTCGTGTGTCAGGCGAGTGTGTGCTGTCTGGAGCAGCATGGCATCCAGGATGCGCCTGGCAACACCGATGAGTCTTTCCCAAGCCCCCCCCATATGTGAAGAATGAGGCGGGTTAAAGATCCAGGAGCACCCCCTGCCCTGGAGGTAAGTTGAAACTGGTGAGTCTTCTGTGTCGATGCCCAGCTCTTTACAAGCCCCAACAAAGTTAGTCCCTCTGTCGGAACGGAGAAGCTTGGCCGGGCCACGGATGGCAAAAAATCTTCTCAAGGCATTGATGAAGCTGTCGGTGGTCATGGACTCTATGAGCTCAAAGTGGACAGCCCTGGTTGACATACATGTGAATATCACTGCCCAGCGCTTACTGTCTGCACTTCCTCCTCTCGTCCTCCGCGTCATGACGGCCCATGGTCCGAAGACATCAATGCCTACGTGGGTGAAGGGAGGCTCTGGAGTGAGGCGTCAGGAGCAGGTCGGCCATCTTCTGTTCCTCCAGACGCCTGCGTAGCTTGCGGCAGATCACACACTTATGGATGAGAGAAGACACCAGACGCTTACCTCCGACGATCCAGTATCCGGCTGCTCTCACGGCACCCTCTGTTATGTGGCGCCCCTGGTGAACTACTTGTTCGTGGTAAAACCTCACCAGCAATGTAGCGATGTGGTGAGTGTGCGGATGATCAGAGGATGCTTCTCTGCCCTTGGCAGGTCGGGGGCGGATGAGATGCGGCCTCCGACCCGCAGTAGGCCACTTTCATCGGCCACTGGATTCAGCTTCTTGAGTGGACTCTGTTTGGGAAGTTCTCTGCCCTCTCTGAGGCAGTCTAGCTCGGTTTCGTAGGCGTCATGCTGAACAGCACGGATGATGATGTTCTCTGCATGGGACAGCTCGCTTTGTGTGAGTGTGTCTCTGAATGAGCCCCACCTGTTGCGTACCGAGCTGGCTGGATTGCCTTTGAAGGATGCGGCAACATGGATAAGCCTGGCAGTGGCTTTGCGGAGGTTTCTCCAGTTAGAGAATCTTTCGAAGCGTTGAGACTCCAGACCAGCATCCAGGGCTCTGGTGGCCAGAAACCGCAACCTCGGGCCGGATCTCTGTATCTGCTTCGGGTTCAACGAGGGTGAAGACGTTGTGTTCTGAAGTCTCGTCTGTGTTCTCACGCGTAAGGAAGCTGGGACCAGTGAGCCAACTGCTTTGCTGTAGCTCCGCTGCCGGCATGAACCTGGTGGCATGGTCCGCAGGATTTCGGTCGGTCGGGGTGTAGGACCACTGGTCTGGATGGGTGGATTGTCTGATGCGGGTCACCCTGTTGGCTACATAGACGTAGAATCTTCTTGACGAATTATGGATGTAGCCAAGCACGATTCTTGTGTGAAGAACCTGACAGCATCCACATCGATGTCCATCTCGTCTCTGATCTGCTCGTACATCTGACAGCTAGCACGGCTGCACAGGCTCGAGGCGGGGGATGGTATGGGCAGGACGGGGGGCCAGCCTGGACTTTCCCATGATGAAGCCCACATGCGGTTTGCTGTCGTCTCTTGAGCTTTCGAAGATGGTGTGCCCCAGCTCATCTGTGCGCGCTGCCTGGTCCAGGTCGTCCATCTGCTGGGTGGAGGAGAGGCATTGGTGGCGGTGTGGCTTGCCACTGTAGTCTTCCTTCACCTGGATGTTGTGTGGACAGGGACGGAGAAAAGATGCACGGCCATTGGGTAACACACTTGCTTTGTACACATTGACTTCATCTGGTTTGTGGATGGCCTCCAGGCAGGCCTCGCCCACGATGACCCAGCCCAGGTCGAGTCGTTGCGCATAAGGAGCGTTTGTGGCGGTTGATCTGCTCCCGTACCTTGTGGACCCTCAGGATGTCTCTTCCTAAGAGCAGGAGGATGGGTGCGTTGGGGTCCACAGCAGGAATCTTGTGCGCGACAGGCTGGAGATGTGGGTGGTTGTATGCCACATCTGGCGACGGGATTTCTGATCGATCATCAGGCACCATGTCGCACTCGATCAGCGTGGGGAGTGGGAGTTGCAGTCCTCCATCCATGGACTCGAGCATGAAGTTGCTGGCTCGCCTGCCGGAGGTCTCTGTAGTTCCCGAGCAGGTCTTCAGTGTATACGGTGCTGGGCTGGCATTGACCCCAAAGAGGTTGAAGAACTCTGCCTTCGCGAGAGACTTATTACTCTGTTCGTCCAGCACTGCATACACCTTAATTGCCTTTTCCTTTTTCCCTGCAGGAAAGGCTTTGATCAGGCAGATCTTGGCGCATGAGCGTGGGGTGTTTGCATTACCGCAGACCTCGGTGCAGTAGTTAGACACAGCTGCTGGTGTGTCCTCGGTCGGCTCCCCGCTTTTCTCTTTGTAAGCTTGGGCATTCTCTGTAGGTGGAGGAGGACCAGGGTGGAGAGCTGCTATGTGTTTTTCACTATTGCACTCGGTGCATTTGATGGGTGCTTTGCAGTCTTTTGCAATGTGCTGAGTTGACCCACAACACTTGTAGCATATGTGGTTGTCTTTCAAGTATGACTTACGTTCATCAATAGTCTTTAGTCTAAAGGCCCTACACTTTTTGAGTGGGTGTGGCTTCCTATGCAGTGGGCACTCCCGATCTGGTTCGCTAGTGTTCTTCCCTGTGGAACCGGGAGGACTGTCACTGGGCGTGGATGAAGCGTCAGTCTTGTGTACGGTGACTGTAGCTCTCTGGCTTGGCTTTATGGCCTTGCGGTTTGGATGGTGTGGAGGTGGTGAAGGCAAAGCTGGGGTCGTTACGAACTTGGCCTGTTGACGGACGACAACTCTGAAAAGAGCGGAACGGAGGGAAGTTACCCCGTGGTCTTCTTTGAGATCTGTGACCCCTTGGCGATCCATTTCTCCTGAAGGCTGTAGGGCAACTTTTCGGCTATGGGGTTTACCCCCCGGGCTGTGTCTAGGAAGGCGAGGCCGGGGAGGTAACCATCTGCCTTTGCACACTCCAGTTCAAGCAGGATGTCACCCAGTTCCCGAAGCTTGCCGCTGTCTTTGTTGGTCAGCTTGGGGAAATCTTCCAGCTTTTTAAGCAGTGCGTGTTCGATGACCTCTGGCGTGCCATAACATTCTTCCAGGCGTTGCCACACCATGCTGAGGCCGGCACCGGGATTGAGGACATGCACTGAGCGGATTCTTTTTGCATGTTCCGCTGATTCGGCTCCAAGCCATTTGACTAACAAGTCCAGCTCCTCTCTACAGGAGAGGTTTAGGTCTTGAGTGGCAGTCACAAATGATGCTTTCCATGACCAGTATTGTTCAGGGCGGTCGTCGAACTTGAGAAGGCCGGAGCTGACGAGCTCTCGCCGCATGAGGTACCTGGCAAGATCTTGTGCTGGTTGTGGCTCCTGTGGAGTCACCCTTTGGGTGTTGGTGTGCGGCTGTAAGTTATTGGGATATGCCCTGGGTGAAGACCTCACCCTAGGTTCTTCTCTTTTGATGTTTGTGACGTTCAGCATCGGATGTTGGTGAACAGCTGGCCTGGGTGCGGCATCACGGTGTCCGAATGTACCTTGAAGCTCCACTGGCGGAGGTTGCAGTGGCTGTGGTTGTCTGTGAAACAGCTGTGCATGTTGCTGGACATAGTTACCGGCTCGTTCAGCTGCATTGAGGGGCCTTTCAGGGACGTCTGGTCCGCAGAGCTTCTCCCCGCTTTCACTCTCCTGTTCCTCCTCGTAGGCGGCTGCTTCGGCCTCGCGGACAGCAGCGTTCTTTTGACAGCTGAGGAGATGGAGACTGGCTTCGAGTTCAGCTCTTTGCCTCAATGCGTTAGCTTCAAGCTCGGCTTTCTGTTTCATCATGCTGGCTTCTTTTTCAGCAAAACCTAGTTGTGTCTGTGCAGCTTTAAATTTGGCCCGTGCTCTGGCAGCGGCTGTTGATGATGACCTCCTGCTGGAGCACAGTGAGGAGTGATGGGATTTTTGTGACTGGGCATCTGGTGTTTGGAAAGGCTCTTGGTGTTCAGTTAACTGGGGAACGTTTTTGGTGGGCTCTGCTTCAGCTCCACCTCGAGCCTGTTCGCTTTCCTCACGTTCTGGACTGCCTGAATGATGACTCATGGTTTCTTTTCCTCTGTAATCTTCTTACTTGAGTCCGCTGCGCTGTTGTCTTTTTACTATGCTGCCCTCACACTGTGTGCCTGTACAGAGCTAGACAGCTAGCTAACAGTGAAGAGATTGTACGGTGGAAATTGCTTTTGTCCTTTTTATTCACTCTTCTTCTTTACATTCCAATAGCACTCTCTCTGTCACTCTGTAAACTGAAATAAACAAGAAACATGCATGAATTTCTTATGGAACCTCCTTCATACGTAACACACATGTTATGCCTAATCTTTTTTAGCTCACACGGACGACCTAGGCTAGGGTCTGACTAGCCAAATTAAGACTTAAACTCCATTTGGGGACATTTAGATCGAAATAGGGTAAAAACAAGTAGATGTCGGTGCTACACAAGTAATACTACAGACAAATAATGTCCAAGGCTCAAGTGGGGATACACAAACGAAATGAAAGCACTGAAAGTCCGTCCCGTTCGTGAAGTCAGTACGACACTACATGAAAAACTTAACAGGAAGTGGATAACTGGCGCATAAGGCGCAATACCGAAAACGCCACTAAGCGGCGGTATTCACCATCAAAATTACAGAGATCCCAGTCAGGGCTTCTTACAGAAGGGCAAGAAACAGCCCTCACCAAGACCTTAACAAGAATCATTTAGAGATAGCTGGAAAGGATAAACATTGTAAAGCAATCAAAAATCTGAAGCATGAGGAAAATCAGTTTTAAAAGTTAATATTCTTCGGTCCTCCCAGGCCAGAGACAAGAAGGTCGCTGGAGATATGGACAGTGCCCGAGACTACGCCTCCACTGCACGTTGCCTCAACATCTGTGCCACGGTCCTGGTTTCCATCATCATCTGCATTTGCTTGATTGTAACCATTGTCATGTCCGTAATGCCAGCCAGTGCAACCTATACATGCAATTACAAATAATACATTTGAAATGTGTTAGAGTTTAACTGCTGCTGTGGCCTGGAGATGCCTGTTTTTCTCTTCCTGATATGATTTCTAATCTTTAATACCTCTGTAATCATATCTTTATTTGTGTTACAGAAGTCTTAATTTGAACTAATCTTTGTGTCTTGAATGCCAATTTGTTATTTGTCAAATGTCTGGTTTGGTTTCCATCATGATCCTCATTTTTATTATTGTAACCACCATCTCTTACCTTTTAATGCACTCTTAAATTGAACTAATCCATGTTTCCAAGTTTGAATGCCAGACTTAAATAAATTGAGATTTCCTATCTGTGAGGACTGCATCTCATTTGTCAGTATATAAAATAAAGAAATCTTTTTCTGCTTTGTGACATTTTGAAATGTGCTTTTGAAATTTTGAGGATAAAAAAGACACACACTGTTATATTTTCACTGTGTTACTACAATCCAACTAGAAATTGTATATTTAATAGAACGTTCTGCGAATGTTGCTGATAGTATCGAGGAGTTGCCTTGTGGTTTAGCCTATGAGTGTAGCGTCTCCTGGAAATATAAAAGCTTTCATTTCTAACTGTGCGGTTTCCTGTACTGTTTGTGGCTGATCGATTTTTGTTCTACACACATCATTTTCTTCACATTTCAACAAAAATATGTTAGATATTCTAGGTCGTACATAATCAAGAAATGGGGTCCATATATGATCAAATAAACCTTATTGAAATGTATTTTGTAACCAGAAAACTTACTAAACTCATTAATAACAGTAAGGACTGACATAATCACCCTTCTGGTATACAGTATATATGTTTGTACTGAACTCATAAAAAAAAAGTGCAGCAATCAAGCTACTGATTGGAGATCCACACAATCCACAACTGTAACAGCGAGTAGCAACATAAGTTCTACAGGGTTTGTAAGTTGCACCTATATTGTATCATATGAACTGTATATTTCTTGGGACAATCCATCTGAGTTCATCAGTGGAGGCGAGTTGGACACCTGTGCTGTGATCAGCAGAGACAGCTCTTGCATATATCAGTCTCTCCTTACTTCCATCAGGAGGAAAAGTTCTTCAAGGCCAAAAACTAACTTCACACTATCAGAATGCACCCCAACTAGGGATGTTTCTGGCGACTAATTTGCTAGTTGATTAGTCTAAAATTTTGATTTAGACTAGTCGAGTAGTGTAAAAGTACGAAAACACCCAGAAAAATGTTGAAATTTACAACAATTTAAATCGCCACAGCTCGAAAAAAGGCATTTGAATTTCCGGTCGAGTGTGGAGATGTGTGTGAGTGTGGCTGGGGAGGGGGTGACGCAACAGTTAATCAGCATTGTACATTATTAAAATAGTAATAAATAGCTTAACTGACTAGGGTTTTTGGTGCCAACTAGTGATGTTAGAAACGTTTAACTGACTAATCAGGAACATCCCTAACCCCCACCCACTCAAATTCATTACAACTGTTCACATAATAGCATTATAGAGCCTAAGTCACACCCCTTCCGATGGACCTCATGGGACCTTTGATCAGAACAAAAAATGAAAATATTATCTTTTGGTGCAGTTTGAGTTGTGACATGCATTCAAAATATGTTGTTAATGAATTTAAAACAATAATCAAATCAATACTACTGGTGCCCCTCTAGCCGTGTGCTCCCATCTTCTACCCCCTAACAATTGTTGTTGCAAAAAAAAAAAAAAAAAACAGCAAAACAGTAATCACTATTTAAAGTCAACTTACCATGAGAAATAAAGACAGAAGCCTTTCATAGACTTATCCCTGCATCAATTTGTTGCACCAACTCTGTCAGGGTCTGTCCCATACTTCCTTTCTTTGACTTGAAGATCTCGACAAAGTGAGGTGTGTGGCTGTGCAGGGCCTCAAAGAAGCCCACTTGTAGGTTCTTGATGACTACCCTATTGAACTCTGTATACACCTGCAACACACGGCAAAAAGCATGGTGACTAAATAGGGTTGGGCCAGTGTGGGAAAAATACATTTACTATTAACTGTTAATAGTTAAATTTTAAATACAACAGTAATTGGCAGACTGCCATTTAGTGACCCAGTATCACACAGAAAGAACAGTCAGATAATGTGTAGTTGGTATCCATGCTGTCAAAAAGTAAGAAAGAAAAATCTGTGCTAGCATCTGATGGTGATAGCAGGAGACGCACATGCTCCGTATGACAGGGCCTGTCAATCAAATGCTGCTTTAGGCCAACGCTGGCCATTTCCGGTCCATCTCGGCCACATATGACCGGCAAAGTGCATTTATTTATGCCACGCTGGCCCCGTTCCAAGATGAACTTCTGGTGTGAAGCTCTCCAGAACCTTGAGCTGAGGCAAACTACAGCAGCATCAACTATATTTTCAATTACGTCACCGGCCATGTTTGAATTGTGTCTTCACCACCTAGTGTGTTTATATATGCCATAGCTTCTTTGGACATGGTAAAGGACTTGGTAGTGTTATTGATGGTGATCCTGAGTCGCAGGATAATTTAGGCCATAGGCGTGTAGTCCGGGCGACTGGAGCCCCCTCTTGGCCTCATCAAAAGCCCGCCGTTTCCTCTGAGTTCTGCTGGAGAAGTTCTGGAAAAAGAAAAACCTGTTGCCCTCAAAATGGAAATCCTTTCTCCAGCACCCGGAACCGATCGTTGTAGTGGTGAAATCTTACAATCATTGCGCCGGGGTAAGGTCTTCATGAGTCGACTCCTTTCCTCGCCCTCTCCAGCTTTATTTCCCCGTCCTTGGTGGTTTGTGCCAACACTTTGGGAAGCTACAACTCCATGAACTGTAAGGTCTCTGTTTTGCGTGCTTCGTGTGTGGTCATTTTTAAGGTAAGCATGGGGGCCGGTACTTCTTCTTATCTTATGGCACAGCATGTTGTGACAGCTGCGGTGATTTTGCTATTTTCAGTATCGTTGGCCGCGCTGATTGGGTGTAGTGTCGTTAAAGTGTGGTGTGCGCTCTCTGTCACCGCAGACTGTGACTGGTACTGGGGCGCTTAAGCGCTCTTCGTTTGGGTAAGCGTGCTCTTTTATTAAACTCTGTTGGCTGTAGTCGCCTTATGCTAAAAGCTGTTTGCTCTCTGTCCTGCTGTAGCTGTTGAAGCCACAGCGCTTCCTCCATTTCTCCTCCTGCGCTCCGTGTGAGGCCGCACTGCGCAGCTCAGTGACGTGCGCCACAGCGGCTATCCAAGCGTAAACTGTTTGCAGCCTCCAGCCTGGTGCGGACGCTCCGTCTTCGACACGCCGTCTTTCTCGCAGTCCTTTGTGGGCTCCTGGTGGTTTTCAGCCTCACGACAACCACTGTTGGTTTGATTAATTGTTTGTTTTTGTTTTTTTGTTTAATTGTGTGTGTTAAATATTCATTTTGGTACTTATTTGGTTTTGTTTTATTTTGTTTGAATTTTGTTGCTCATTTGGTCTGCTCCTTTTGTGGGTTTGCTCCTTGTGGGCCAACTGTTTAAAAAAAAAGTTGTTTCTTGATTTATTTCTTTTTTTGTGTGTGTGTTATCGATATATCTTTTGTTTTGATTATTTCTTAGTTATTTGGTTACAAATGTTCTGTTCATTTAGTTTTTTTAGCTATTGGGGTGTTCTTAATAGATGGAGCTATTAGGTCTGGCCTCCACCCACAGTTGAATTTTGGTGTTGAGTTGGTTTGTCTTGTACTTTTTCTTTTTTTTAAGTAAATTTTCTTTGAATATTTTGATTTAGATAGTTAGTCATTTGTACTATTCCTTTCTGTTTGTGTGAGTGTTGCGTGTCTTAGCCTGGACCTTCTGTTTTAACTTTTATCTGTATAGCACTAACATTGAGTGTCCCTCTGCATAATTTAGTTTCTGTTTCTTTTCAGGACAGGAGCTGGTGCAGTGACAGGGACGCTGGAAGTAATTCACAGTTGGGGGGGCTGAGAAACATTCCGATGACGTCATAATGCGAAAGGGCAACATACATAAATCAATAACGTTCTCGATAGGGTGTTACACTTGGTTATTTATATGCCTAGTAATCATGTGATACCGGCTATAATTTACAATGAGATGTCATCACAACCAACCTGTATTAGACCTACAGAGGTTTTAGAAAATACATCATAAGGCCAACTTGATGGCAACGTAATGCTCAGCCTAGGAATGTGAATGTGCTTCATTGAATCACACATGAAATGCAAGTATTTCTCAGAATATGTCTTTAATTAAGACCTCAAATATTTAATTTCACGCACAAGGTACTGAGATTAGGCACGAGACAGCGTTACAAACAAGTAATATAGTGTTGACTTTTTAAACCTTCTCTCACTCAGAACCGAGAGTCCGGGCAAAAGTGTGGGAAGAAAGGAGGACGAAGTAGTGGCACATTTAATTCCTCTTTTTATCAAAAAGCAGAACACACACCGGGCCGATTCAAAACCTGACTGGACACTGCTGCGGGCTAAAACACTCGGGCGTTCACATGAGCTAACTCTGCTGTGTACATCTAACACACTGGATGTGTACCCCTGCTCCTGTGTTTACCTGTTTGCACCTGTACGTCACACACACACACCGGGCCACCGTCTTAAAGGGACAGGGCTGGCCGGTAACAATAGCCTAGATGAGGCTAACTGATTTTATAGTTTTTACAAACGTTAAGAAGAAAAAAAAACTTCTTCCTCCGAACTCCAAAGCCTTATTTAAAGTCCATCTCTCTTTCTCTGAGAGTGTGGTGCACTGAAAAAAAAGATATACTGGATTTACTTAAAAATGTTGTTTCAAGTGGTTCCACATAACTTTGTTAAGTAGATGTTAATAAACCAGTTTTCATACCATTTACTCAATATATTGAAGTATATTGTACAACAGTGATTTAAGTGACTTTAACTTAATTGGGTTACTTTAATTTTATGTATGAAGCCTAAATTAAGTTCAGTGAATGAACTGGATATTCATTAAAGCAACACAGGGTTAGAGTCAGAGTAACTTGATGTGGTTAAATTAGTCTTAATGGAGTTTAGTTTGTCTAATTAAAATGTCAAAATGATAAAAATTGAAGAAAGCTATTAACAGAGGGAAGGGGGGATCACAACTTTTCTCAAAACAGCACTTTTATTAACCACTCAAAAGTAGCCTGTTATACATAAACACTGCATAGAAATGCTTGTACTTGCACATGTATGAACATTACATGTTTACCAATTAGTTTAATGTATTGTCATTAGCTGAGATTTAAAGAGCACCCATAACTACATAACATTATAAAGTGCCACAAGAACCTTTTTATTTTCAATAAACATATTGCCAATAAATTCAAACTCTTAACTCCAGAAATGCCAAAGGCTATGCCTCTTGGGCAGGGGTCACAAGCTTTTACAGCATGAGGTTGTCCAAATCTTTTACCCAGTAGGGCTGACAGTGTGTACAATAAGAGGCAGCTTATAACAACTGGACCTGCACACAATTTGACACATAATCATGGCACTGAAAAATCATGACAAGAAGAACACTCCAACAATCTTAGGTAAATCTTAACAGAGGACTTTACAAATAGTCTAGTATGAAGGAGGGGTCCCAATGTCCCAGAGACAAATGTTTTTAAAACATGTTTTTTAAGGACCATTAAGGTGTCTACTTAAGATTTTTGCTTGTTGCCCGGGTCAACTAATGTCCCATGGGGGTTTTTTGGTGGCCATTTTGAATTTGTCCACACGAATGGTCGAAAACACCAATAAAACGCCAAATGTCCTAAACCAGACATCACACAAAGACAAATGAACACACTTTTTCTGATAATTGTGACACCAGGAATCAAATGGAAAGGTCACTGAGATGGAAGAACCACTCTTTATCAGAGAAAAATTAACCACACACACTTAGCTAAAATAATAATAATTTTAAAAAAACTTAGCTAAAATAAAATAAAAATAATAATTGGGGGATTATTATTTTATATTTTTGAATTTGATATGTTAGGTATTAAATACAATACAACACTTAAAAAGAGCAAACCTCTCAGGGACATTGGGACCTCTCCTTCCTACTAGACTAAAAAGCATCAACAAACAGCATTTGGTCCCCGGTCAATACTTTGATAGCACTGCTTTCAAAGTGTCCCATTTGAAACAGTAACCGTGAGAAATTACAAAAAAATGTTAACAGTCAGAATTATAGCTCAAGTAGCCAAAGTAACAAAAACATTACAGTGCACTGAATAGCCTCTAGGTCACAACACAATGGCTTCATGCATTCATTCCAGCAGTTTGTTTCTGAGTACCTGGATTTTGGTTGAAAGCCTGTGTGTATCAAGTTTCATCAGGATCTTTTGAATGAATTCAAACGTGTACCTGAGGTCAGTTGGATAGCTCAGGTTCAGGTCGTAGATGATACCAAACAGTTAGGCACAAGCAGTGGCAACATCTCTGAGTCCATGAAGCACCTCCACACCTTCAACTATGATACCAACATCTTCTGGAAGCTGATCAACATCTGCACCTGGATGTTTTATTACATAGATGCCGATGATCGTTTCATCCAAATCCCTCCGGGTTTCATCAGGGTTCTCACTCTAGAAACAGACAAAAAGGGACAACAATAATTTAATAAAAACTTGCACCATTTTAATATTCACATTGATAACTGACTCCACTAGTAAGTTAAGTCAGTCAAATAAAAAAATAAAAACATTGATGAGAGCATATTTAGCACTCTATTCAATGTTGAAAAAATATAACTTTAAAACAACACTTACTCCGTATTCCTTCACTAGCTCTTCAGGGTCTTCATTGAGATACAAAGCTAGTGCCTGGAGGCTGCAAGCTCTCCTTGTTTCGATGGAGTCGTACTGCAAAACAGGAAATATACTGTATAAACAAGTCACTGACATTTAGAAGATAGAAAAAAATCCAGAAAGTGATCTCTGACACAGATGTTAGTTGGCCAGCCAGTCTTCATGCAGAGGTCACTCAGATATTCATAAAATCAGTCAACTACAGGTGCACTTGCCAATTTGTTAATTGTGTTAGTATAAGTATAGAATTATAATTATCCACAGCAACTGAGGTATCCATTACTATGCAAGTATTTATACACAAACCTGGTCAACAACAGCCATGATCTTTTTGATTTAGTTTCCTGCTGCTCCTCCTCCTTTCTTACGGAGCACTGTAGCCAACGAAGTATATCAGTGTCTGCAGAGGAATCATCCATCCCCTGAAAAGGTGTATATGGAGTATGACTGGGTACCTGTGTTGACTGTTCACTTGGTATAATCACTTTTACTGTTCCTTTGTCTTGGATATCTGCTGTTGAAGTCAGGTTCATAAACTGGTCAAAATCATTGTCCATGTACTGCAGTCTGAACTCTCCTTCAATTCCACAGTGTTTTTGAATCTCAAATTTAAGATTGTCCACAGAGTCCGGTATTCCAGAAGGCAAAATTAGCTTCATGTAGCTTCATTAGCTTCTCCTAGGACAATCCGAAGCTTTGCTGGAGTAGACATCATGTGCACCTTTACATCCGACTCTTACTCTGAAAGAGAGAGAATATTAGTGTAAAGTAGAGCAGAGCACCACTACTAACAGGAATTGTGACATCTTTACAAACTATGCTAAGTCATGAAAAACTAAGAGTAAGTAGACTAAGTTTATGTTTCCCCACCCTGTGTTGCACTATGAACAAAAGAAAAAGCTCCTTGTTCTGCCTCCACTATTGTACAACTAAATCAACCAAGGGCTAAAAACTTTCATTAAACATTAAACTCTGATCAGGTAGATCTTTTTCAATCATTGTAATTTCTATATCAAAATGTATTTAAAATGCACACAATACACTATAAATAAACTAACTTTTAAACTGAGATTTTTTTTTTTTTACTTTGACAGAGGTATGCTACTGCCACCTATAGATTTAATGACTTTATGCCAAGCTACACAAAGTGTTAACCAGTATCAAAAGAACCAGTGGATTTACAGAGGAGAAATGGTATCTAAACATATTGTGTAAGTTTGGGTTAGTTAGAAATACTACATACTGCCCAAAACATGAACGCGCCTGTATGGGTGTTATGTGACTATTATTGTTGTGAGGCCTGGTTCGGGTTAAACCCTTTGTAAAACATCAGTGAACACAGCAAAAGAAAGACATTTTTCACAGTTTTCATACATACTGGTGTATACAGTCATATGTTTTTTTCATTTTTCAGCTCATACAGGTTTGTTTTCACTCTGGTCCAAAGGCTGCACCACTGGCAGAGCGTCATGTTTCCATGGCGACTGAGCGGGAAAAGACGCGCACAACGTCATGTATCCATGGCAACTGAGCGGGAAAAGATGCGCATTGACGTCATGTTTCCATGGCGACTGAGCATGAGTCCCGATTGTAAAAAAAAAAAAAAAAAAATCCAAAATCTATCTGTGAATATTACACAGGTTATTTGTAGCGCTGCTCTCATCTTCTCTCATCTGCTCCGGTTAGCTCCGTTAGCGTCGTTAGCTAACGGAGCTAACTGGTAAACAGATACACGTGGTATTGGACCGTCAGAATCAGAACTACACTACAAGTAGAACAGTAGTACAAGCCGCAAAAGGGTGTTTACTTACCTCTATTTCGAGGATGGCTGGGGATTTATCCAGGGTGTGTTTCTCCATGGGCAACGAAAAGGATAATGGCGGAGGCAACATAATCTTGCATGATAGTGAACGAGATTAGACGGGATGTGCGGACTTCTATTAAGTGCTTTCGGTTTTACATAATAGAGTTGAGTAGGTGTATCTAACAAAGCCAAGTAAACCTTGTTTTTGAGTAAGTTTTTTGAGTAATTAAAATATAATACTATGTATTATAGCCAACAACACTGACATTTCCTTTTTTTGAGTGTGGTTTTAAACCACCTTGCCTTGAAAGACATGTTCAAAGTGCTAGTGCTAACGGTCGTTACGTGTTTGTGGTACTAAATTTTGTGAATCAAATCATGCTTCTGACATTTGTTGACATCTGTTGCTGTGTAAAAAACCCTCAGGACAAATTCCAAATGAATATATTGGCTCATCAAATCTTCCCCTCACAAATAGCCTTTTTAGAAAGTTTTGAAGACCCCATCAAAGTTCCCTATGGGTATTTAATAGTTGATCTCACACCTTCCTGCCCAGAATCATACAGGCTGAGGATGGGTATATTGCCTGAACAGTGGCGGGTCGGTATTGTTATAAAAATTTGGATTATACTGAGGTGCAGATATCTTAACTCATACAGATAAGTGTGTGTCTGTCCTGTTCTTTGTATGTCTCGCATACCTCCCTTAGTTGGCCTCTGATTTACTGAGGCTGGTAGGGAGGGACAATTATAAATTAGTGGTAAAAGGACAGGAGAGACAGGCTAGGGGAGTACCATGTGGATGTAAAATATAGTGCTCATTACTGAGTAGTAATCCAACTAAAGGAATGTTATGACATTATCTGTATCAGTGGGGAGGTGTCAGACAGCCCATTTTTGAACAATGTGTAAGAACCTACTGATAGAGCTCCTCATGGAGCCTTTTCTCTGTAACCCTCTTGTGTGTTGCACTGTTAAACGCTCCTTCTTATACAAGAATATTAAATTCAACTTAAACTTTGATATTTTGAATCCAGTCCTCTTTATTTAAGGGTTCTTCTTAAAAAATTCTCGTAATAGGTATGTTCCCAAAACAAGTTCTCGCCATCATGTCGGCACGTATACAAAGGAGCGCTCCCCTACTTAAAGCTCTGTACCATGCCACACCTCGTAAATGTAAAGATGTTCTTGCCCACTCTTCCCCGGGCTTTCTCCAAGCTGTATGAGATTGCTTAGAATCTTCTAATTCTAAGGGATAATTCCTGTTTTCCCCTCAATACAAAAGATAAAGACACAAAACAAACGTCATACCTTGATGAAACAAGGTCAAAAGGACGAGCGTCGGGTGACTTTAACTCTGCAAAGCGATCTGAGCGACTACGTTCTTCCAAGCCAAACCGCACAATGTCGACCATCTTTTGAAATGGAGCGGATTGACCCGGATGACACTGAATGAGGTAAAGAGCCTTGACCCAAGTGACTGCAAGAATGTACATCATGAAAAAATTATCCAAGAGCAACAGGGGATGTAATTTGAAAGGGGAATGTATATTTAGAAAGGGCAAATCATGATAGGGTTTCATGATTAATCTAAAAACCTTTTGCTCCCTTATAAAAAAAACCCAAACCCCACCACCTGGCTGAATGAGTTTCCTTAATACTCTGAGACCTCAACATCCTCTTATCCTCTGTGAATAACTCAAGCTTGTGAGCAATATCGTCGTCTCAAAATCGGTGTAGCCAAGGGCAGTTTTGAAAAGTGAAAAATAACCTTTTCCCCACATTGGACCATATCGGGTGAAAAGAGAGCGGGATGATGAAGAACAAAAACATAATCTTTCCAATAACCCTATCTCCACATTAGACTACACCCCCAGAAATCTCAAAAGAACTCAAAAGTAGGCGCCAATGAGTGTAAATGTGGAAAAAACACCTTTCTCAAAGGCTTTATTTATCATATTCTGACTCTACAGACAACAATTTTCATGAGATACAGTTGGTCTAATAATTATTTAAAATAATACACAGGTTGTAACATTGATTAAACATCTGTAAAGAACAAGTTCCATTGTTAAAACATCTGGAGCTTTCAGTTTATGATACAGCGTTGATGAGATACAGCCAGGTCATTTTTTATCACATCATCATTATACAGAGACAACAGTCGTTCAAAGAATAATTTGCAGGCCCGATGGCAGAGATACTAAATGCAGTGTTGACCGCATACAGTGGACAGGGTGTGTTGAAGGTGACGACTGTGGTACAATATCCGTTCAGAATGGCCCTCCAAAAACTGTAAGATGCTTGAGGGGTAATGAACAAAGTCTAAAGTCGTAAAACTGTCAAACGCGGTTTGACGAGAAGTGTGGAGTATATCTCTCTCTTGTCATTCTCACAGTCAGCTTCATGAGTTAAACTAAGATTGGCTTTAGGGGACAAGAATGCAATGCAGCACAATTTGCAGTTTTAGAAAGTGCAGAAACTTTCCCTTTTTCTCAGCTGGACAAAGTTTTGCCCTGTCTATTGTAGCTATTGTTCTTGTTGTTTTGAAGCTGCTGAAAGGCTTTCTGAAATAATATGAAATAATATATTTTTTTAAAAAGAAAGAAAAAAAGTCAACAAATACACTAACATGATGACTTCTTTTGTCATGTGATGGCCACTGCAAGGTCTCCTCGCTTTTGGGAAAGGAGTAAATTTCACCAAATACTGCCAAATCTCACACACTGTACCTTTAAAAGACCAGTGGGTAGGTAAGGTAAGACTGATGCCCTCAAAATAACAAATATATAAGAATAAATCCCTCTCATAATATTTGTTCTGGGTTTACAAAGTTATCCAGAAAACTTTGGCTCCTGGTGGGGAAGCTGTTTGGAGGCATTTTATCCAAAACAAATATTGTGACACCAGCAATGTATTCAATATTAAATAAGCTTCAATGAACTCTTACACTGTATAAAGGATGTACAATATAGAAATGTATATCACGTGGTTGAACTCAAACCTTACATATACAGTAATTGTTATAAAAATTAGGATTATACTGGGGTGCAGATGTTTTAACTCATATAGTGTGTGTGTGTGTCCTGTTTTTTGCATGTCTTGTCCGCTTCCCTTATTTGGCCTGTATTTCACTGAGGCTGGCAGGGAGAGATAATTATAAAAATAGTACAAGGACAAGAGAGACAGGTTAGGGAAGTATCATTTGGATATGAAACATAAGGCAAGGCAAGTTTAGTTGTATAGCATAATTTGTACACAAGGCAATTAGTATAGTGCTTTACAGAGGCAAGGAAAAACATTGGACATTAAGACAAGCAATAGAAATAAAAAATAATAATAATAATAATAATGGTCATTACTGAACTGAAAACCAAAAAAGGACGTTATGATATTAACTGTATCAGTGGGGAGGTGTCCAAGACAGCCCATTAAAAAAATGTATAAGAACCAACTGTTAGAGCTCCTCAGGGAGCCTTTTCTCTGTAACCCTTTGTGTGTTAAACGCTCCTTCTTGTACAAGAATAATAAATTCAACTTAAACTTTGATACTTTGAATCCAGTCCTCCTTGTTCAAAGGTTGCTGAGTCAATCAAATATCACACGCACCACTTTATTGATGCCGCACGCGCACTAAATCCATTTACTGCGCGTCATCTCCATCACGCACGCACGTGCATCCGTCATTGTCATGGAGACAGACCGTGGTGACGTAAGGGCACGCAGAAATAAGGAATTATTCACTTTCGTTTGGACTCGAGACGTTGTTGACCTGTGTGAACACCTGTCCGTGAGAAAGTTGAACCCAACCTGAAAACTCATCCTACACCAGAGAAAAGCTCCGTGAACCCACTCTACACGAGAGGAAAGCTCCGTGAACCCACTCTACACGAGGGAAAGCCGTGAACCACCTACACGAGAGGAAAGCTCCAAATAAATACCAAAAGACCAACCTGCTGTGACATGTCACGTAAGACAACTTTTAAACTTTTCCCAAACTTATTTAATCACGTCATTTTTTAGTACAGAATGTATATTTAATTCAGTAAACTGGCCTGTTAGGAAAACACAGTTTTTGTTTACACTCGATGTTTTTCTCGGTTTAAAATGTTTATTAGATAGATAAGAATTGGACTGAATGTTGAATGCTGAAAGTGTTGATAGTTATTTTTAGTTTTTTCTCGGTGTAAAATCATTCTAGATGGAAATATTGGTTGAATGTTTCCGGACAGGCGCAAAATGTTTTAATAATTGTGTAGTGATGAAAAAATATCTTAAATTTTAGTTGAAAGCATTACTTTTTGCAAATGTATCGACCAGAATTTAGGAAAAAAACATTATATTTTTCGAATAATGACAAAAAGTATGTATTTTTCTGGTGCACCATGGAGACCACTGAACGTTCTGGACATCGAAACTTGCAAATGTAAACAAACGGGGCCCATTGCCAGAGTAACCTGTTACATTTGATTTGAAGTTTGTTGCGATGAATGAAGTTGATTTAAAACGCATCAAATCAATTTAATTATTTATTAATTTAAGAATTTAATGAACATACAGTCACAATCAGAGCAACTTTCCAGTTAGTTGATCACTTGTCAACATAATTATCAGATATGCTCAAATGCCAAAAAGTAAATGAAGTGAAGTGTCTGAAAGTCTTTAGATCCACAACAAAAAAACTGTCGTGTACTTTCATCCTGATGTATATTAATAATTTACCACGAGGGGCAGATTGTTTTGAGCTTATTCGGAGGATTAACGCCGTTAATTGCGCGCAATTTCATCAAAGTATCCACCGTTTGGCCGTGCGTAAGGCGCACCAAGGTCTATGCACATCACTCGACGACCGTGGCAGAGAGGAGGATGCACACTGGCTCTGCAGAGGAGCTCCTTCAGCAGCAGACCCTCTCCCTGGAAATGCACCACAAGGACACAGGAAATCATTCCTGCCTGGGTCATTCATCTCTATAATGCCTTCCTTAGCTGACACACATACATTACTTTTGCATTTTATTGCACTTTATTTATTTAATGTAATGTCTTGTATATAGCTTTTTTATATATATATATATATATATATATAGATTATATATATATATATATATTATAATATATATAATAAATCTTAATTATTATATTATCAAAGTATTTCTGATTCTGGATACTGATATCATATTTGTTCCTACATTGTTGTTCCTTTCTAGCAAAGAGAGTTCACAATAATGGATGATATTTTAGAGAAACAAACAATTATTGCAGACTTATGGAAGTGACACACAGACAATGAAAACAATGTTTACTACTAATCTGAATTAATAACGCTTCATATTCTTTAGCGCTTTGGTGCCTTATTAAGCCACACACTGCTTATTAGAGGGAAGATACACAGTTTAACATGTTGTGCCGACAGTTATGTGCCCAGAGAAAATGTCCAAATATCTGCACGTGTCACAATTTATGTGGTTTTCTCTTGAAGTGATTGCAATGCATCTGCTGCAGCGTATCAGAATCTCACTTTTGTTCTCCTTCTCGTCTTCCTCAGGTGGCCCGTTTCGCCCTCAGAATCCTGATCCTGAGATGCCCCTGAGACCCGGTCGTCAGGCTGGTGATCAGTTTCGGGAGGATGAGGCTGTGCCTGCGGCGGTGGAAGGGAGGGGCGTTGGCAGACCTCCTCTCCTCCGCCCCAGCAGGTTTTGCTACTGCATTCCAGGATGCATTGGCAGCGTCATTTTCCTCTTGTCCCTGTCTGCTCCTCGGGTTCACCCTGAACCTCCTCGCTTCCCTCATGGCTGCTCCGCCTTTTTTTTTTCTTCTTCGCCTCATCCTCATGTTACCATCCCCGACTTTTGTTTTTTGTCCTCCTCCCCTGATCCCTTTGTATGTGGTGATCATGTTCATCCTGCCGCTCCTCCTGCTGCTCCTCCTGCCGCTCCTCCTGCCTCGCCCTCCTCCTCCTGCTTCTCCTCCTGCTTCTCCTCCTGCTTCTCCTCCCGCTTTTCCTCCGTTCTCCTGCTTCTTCTCTCCTCTGCTTCGCTCTTTCTCTGCTTCTCTCTCCTGCTTCTCCTGCTGCTCTCCTGCTGCTTCTCCTGCTGCTTCTCCCTCCCGCTTCTCCTCCTGCTTCTCCTGTGCTCTTGCTTCCCTCCAGCTTCTCCTGCCTTTAACAGCAGTCTCTCATCTTCTGACCTAGGCTCCTCTGCAGGAGGCGCGGGAGGACAGCGAGGAGGACGAGGAGCCTCTGCCAAGGTGCCACGTTGGTGACGACAGCGGCTCAGATTGAGGATGGTTGTGAAAACCCAGGTACATTAACGCAGATCATCTTGTACAGCTCAAATATTCTTTTAACGTCTTCTTCATTTGTATATTGATCTTTGCGGTCTTTGTTTTCTGATTCAGTAGCATCTTGCACTGGGACCATCCATCGTCTCCGTATTTAAATAGTTCCAACATTTATTGGTTATCATTTAGTAAGTTATTTAGTTAAGTTTTTTAACTCTGTGGGGTGACCTTGCGTCTGGCTGGGCAAACAAACCCCCCCGACAGCACTCTGCGCTGGCGGGGCTGTCCACAAACCAGGTAGCGTCTTGCACTGAGGTTTTTTTTGTTGTTTTAATCCTTCCCTCTTTCTTTGACGTGACGACTGGGTTGACTTTTCTTTCCTCCTGGCCGGAAATGCTGTGGGAACCCTTGCAACTGGCAGGGCTGTCACCCCTCGTCTAAAGGGCAGGAAAGAAACAACTTAATTGTGTGGTGAGAGAGAGAGGAAAACGTCAAAAAGCTGCAAAGAAATATCAAACTAAGCCACTTCCACTCTCACACCACATGAAAGCTCCTTAAAGGAGAGACATTGAGACTCAATGCAGCTTTTAAAAAACCCAAAACACAAACTCTGACCAAACAGACGACATCTTGTGGAGCTCCATCAGGTAATTCAACATTGAATATGAATGATTCAAAAATTCAAACAGCTTACTAACCTATTTTTCTCTTACCAGCCAAAAAAAGTAAGTACAAGCTTCCCATCAGATACAATATTACTTAAATTACATAATAATTCAAATATTTTTGCTCTCTTACTAATCAGTATGTAATGAGTATGAGCTTCGGTTGTGACATAGAATAGGGCAAATTTCACAAGCATCCATATAATATCACATTTTCAATAACTGCAACGATCACAGATTGTTTGACTCATGCTTTTGTCTTTCTCTCCCTCCCGAGCCGCTGTCGTTCACCGTACATCATCAGTTAGTTACTGTGAATCATATACTTATTTAGTAACTCAGAGGTTATTTGTCTGTATCACTAACTATTCTTATTGTATGTTTGTCTCCCACCACACCGCCTGAGCTGCCGCTGTTCACCCGTGTCCTGAGCCCCTGAAACGAGGATGAAAACCAAAGCACACAAATAAACCGTTACAATCAGTCCACTGAGCTGACTTTGTCACTTTGCTTTAAAACTAACTGTATTAATGTTAAATAAAACACTCAGACGTTGAAGTGACACTATATATTGTGGATTTTCGTTAAAATCACTGATGTTTGATTTCTGTGAATCAGTTTTAAGACGAAACTTACAGAGTCTGCAGAGGTACTGCAGGGGGTCCGCCAGTTTTTTGTCATAATTATTGACAATTTTCACACAAAATAATTGTGACTGTGAGGGTGCATCATTTTGAAATTATCTTGGACATTTAATAACCAATAATAATTATTCATGACCTTTTTAAATCATAAACACATATAGGGGCTAATAAAACCAGTATATAAACAGGTTAAAAGGTGAAAAAAAAGGTTGAAGATTAAAGCAGTCCTGCAGATCCAACATTTCTGAGAAAACCAGCAAAAATCAGGGGATTAAGAAGATGATCACAATTTTGATCACAGAAATCAGATTAATGAGAATTTCAAAAGTCCTTGAACATAACTTTGTAAAGAAATCAATGCAGGATGACCAGGATAAACAGAAAAGTGACTTAACCTATATAGATTTAGGACATATTTTTAAAGGCTTTTTCTCTTCTACAATGTTTGTTTCTTAATGACAGTTAATTGTAACAGAACTATTTCATACAGTAAATAGTGATGATTTGTTATGATTGCTTCCTCCACTCATAAACACAAACTCAAGATCTAATCGCACGCTGGGCGGAACACGGAGAAGGATTTTCTTGATACCACTGGGTCTAAAAAATAGCAATATAAATATAATAATATAAAAATAGTTTTGTGTCCTGCGACTTGAGTGCATTCAGAGGTACAGTCATGTTACAAAGTCTAAAAGTTCTCCTCTGTAGATGCTCGCCAGCTAAAATGTCAAATATGAGATTAAAATACTGTGCAACATTTTACATGTTGTGGGCAGTGAGCTGGTGTGGGGGGCTGTGCCATATTCAGTCAGTTTCATGCATCCATCCCACCCGGATATCAATTTAACACAAACGTGCAGAATATAATTATGTATTGCCAATATTAAAAAATTAAAAACTGAGGTATTCTTATACAAAAAAAACACTGCACAAGCTTTACATGGTGAAACAGACTGTATACAATTGACGTATCAATTTCTAACAAAGCATAACATGTTGTGGAAAGGCTGTTGACTTTTACACAACCTGTGTCCCCGTAAAAAAGGTGATCAGCTGTGCTGTTGAGTGCATGAAACAGTGCTGTTTAATAGGCAACGCATGAGTGCATACCAGGCATCTGCTTAAACTTAAGTGTATTGATGTAAATAAAAACACAAGACGTATAAAATGACACTAGATATTGTGTATTTCTTTAAAATCACTTATGTTAATTTCCTGTGAATCAATTTTAGGCTACTGAAATGTAGTTAAAAATGGTGCTAAACAACCAAATTCAGCAAGTACACAGGGTCATTTTAAATACAGTTCATGCAAGATTCAACTTTACTTACTTTCAACCAGGGGTTCACGATCCTTACAGAGTCTGCAGAGTACTGCAGGGGGTCCGCCAGTTTTTTGTCATAATTATTGACAATTTTCACCAAAATAATTGTGACTGTGAGGGTGCAGATCATTGAAAAATCTTGGCATTTAATAACCAAAATAATTATGGCATGACCTTTTTTTAATCATAGTTACTTTTAATTAGTATCAAATGAAGGCGAAACCTGCCAACACCAAAATGACTGGTAGTCATGGAGACCCTACTATCAATCACAAGGGGTGCACCGGATATGATTAGAAAAAAATGAAAGCCTTATAATAACAAAGCCACCAAACAAAGATAATACAAAATGAAATCAAGACAAAGTGGGTTTTCAGCTCCAGGTGGACAGTGAGAGTCTACTTGCTCATCTCCTTAGGCTCTTGCTCGCTGTCCCCTGCTGCAAAATGGTAAAATGCCATGGCTTGCATCAGAAACAGAGCTGCATACTTTAAAAAAAATATATGTTCTGTTCTGAAGTATAATTTTTTGCTGAGGGATTATAAAAGTAAACTAGACCGACACTTAATAGTCAGTAGTTTTCAGCTCCACTAATTAAGCAGAAACTTCCAGTGATTAACAGGGATTTGTCAGCCAGAGTCAGTCCAAACTTCTCTGCCTCAGTTTGTCATTTTTTTAAAACATATTTTTCTACATACCATCTAGATAAGATTTTTACAAGGTACAGATTTGATCATCTTTAAGCAGAAACATCATTAGTGCCCTTTAACCCATCATGTTCCCTTCTTCCTCTCCGCCGCTCCTCTCACAGGTACATGAAAGTGGTTTTGGGGTAACAGGAGGAAGGAATGCCTGCAGCCCAGAGGGTGTTGATAAGCGATGTCCCAGGAAAGGCAGTGTTAGCTTTCCTGAGTACATCTACAGTCAGTAGTTTCAGCTCCACTAATTAAGCAGAAACTTTCCAGTGATTGAGTGAGTGTAGGTGGGTTGCTGTGGGTGTGTCTATATGTGCTGAGTGTAACCACTGTGAAACAACCAGGAAATTACTTTTTATTTCTCTGATTCACAGCTTTATCGAAACTGGTACTCGCTCGTTCACTGTTATTGAAGCTGGATACATGAAAAAAACAAAGTCAGAACACACACACACAGGTAGATTTAGACCATGAATCCACCTGAATAGTCTCTGCTTCAAAGACATTTCAGGCTGTCTGTGGAGGTGGACAGATCAGAGTGTCTGATCGGCTTGCGGAGCATGACGTCGGGCTCCGTTTGCTCTTCCGCACACTGGTGATTTTTTTTGGCGGCAACCCCTGTGTTGTGGAAGGCCGGTGCGTAAACACACGACCCTCCACTGAAATGAATTGCAAGACCTCCCGTTTTTCCCGTGGCGCCTGATCCTGTGTGAATCCACGCTGTGTTGGTCCACATCTGGTCCAACTAATTTGGTTCACGTTGTTCTTCTTAGGGTTTTGTTCTGATGTGTTGATGGATTGATCATTTGAGACTTACTCTCTTTTCTTTTTCTGTTTGTTAAGGTTTGACTTGCAGGAGCTACAACAGCTTTGTGAGCTCCACCAGGATGCAGCAACTTTGGGAGATGAGGAAGACTACACAAATGTCAACAATCAAATAGAAGTAGGCCTTTGTGGAGCTGCTCCGCCCATGTGGAACAAAGAGGATGAAACAACGAGGGTACGGATACAGATGAAGGAAGAGACGAAGAAAAGGTTTGAAAGAAGATCATCGAGCGAGTGACCTCACAGCAGTTGAAAGAGAGATTGGTGAGGAGAAGGTGAACGAAGAAGAGCTGGAGGAGATCTAGTGAGTTTGCTGCACGCAGAAAAAGAGGGAGGAGAGAAGGACAGCGTGGACGAGGAGGAAGAAGAGGAGGTGGTAGATGAGAAGATGCGCAGAAGAAGTAAAAGTCACAAAACCGACAGAACCTAAAAGAAGTTCAGCAGGCTTCAGCAATAAAAACCTGCAGCCGAATCCTCTCATTGAGCAGGACCCCAGCCTGGATCGCAGCTACAGCCACCTCTTTTCATACGCCTGTGGGCTCTACAAGGAGATCCCTCTATTACCTTCTACTCTGGCCAGCCAAAGATATGCACGCCTCAATTGCAGAAACACCAGTCCCTTCATAAATCCTCATTAGAGTGGTCGGCAGAACTCGCTTCAGTCTTCAGCAAGTTTAGTCCATGACCTCTCCTCAGCCCTCCACCCAATCATCCAACCTGCCTGTCCCGGGTCGGTCCCCTGGTCAAGCGGGTGACTGGGGTACAGATGCTGCAGACCTGGACGAGCCTAAAGAAGTCTGCATTTGAAGCAAGAAAGCCAAGGTCCCGTAGTATTTGTGTCCCTCTTCTCCCGATTCACCTCAGATAAAGAAGGAACCTGAGCTCTTTAGTTTTGTCTGACTCAAGCAAGGGGATGGAGTGGTTCTTAGTTCCCGCAGTCCTTCGCCACATTCCCTCATGTTGTTCAGAAACAACAGAGCGACAAACCCAGATCATACCTCAGCCATCGCGAATTTGATGAACCCACCAAAGACAATAAAAAGTTCCGTAGTTTAGAGTTTAGTCCTGATGATCGGTCTGCAGCAGTGAACAGTGTGACCAGAGTCCAGTGGACTGTTCACCAGAAGTATCCTGGCTGATCCCATCCAACCGCTCCAGCATAGACGAAGCATGACCAGCCTCCAGCTCCACTCAGACAAAAAGCAGCATGTGCAGGACGCAGCTGTTCCCCAAAGCGACCCTTCTTCACTCTTCTGTTTTCTCTCTTCTCTCTGCTTTATACCCTACACACCTCAGACCTCCGAAAGTCCAACCAGAGTTTCTTCGCCCACAGTGGCCCAACAGAGGGCAGTGCACCAGGTTAAAACATCCCTGTAGCTCCAGCTTAGAGCTCAACTTAAGTCCCTAAAGGAACCAGTAGTTGTGAGGTGAGTAAAGTCAAAAAAGAGTGTTCAGCCCCTCGAGCCAGTGTAAGCGCACACACCCCTCAAGCCCATTTTCCTCAAAGCAGGATACACCCCTACACCTCCAGCCCCACCCTTACAGCAGTACTTCCCTGCACACTGAGATCCACAGCCCACAGTCTTCTTGCTACCTCTCCGCTCCACATCACTCAGCCTCGATAAGCAGACATCAGCAAGCCAAGGAAAGGATAGCGCTTTCATCTGATACCCAGACAAGAACAGAGTAGGAAGTTTTACTCTCCCCCTTCCTGACCCTTCAGTCCACCTTCTTCTTCCTCTCACAGATTTCTTCAAAGTTGACAGAGGCACAGTGACGACCCTCATCAAAGTCCAGAGTTCAAGATGAGGGGAATAAAAGATGAGAAAGAGAGATGGAGTGCCAAAATAAAGACAGAGGTGATGATGGAGAGCAGGAAGAAGTAAAAGCAGAATCTGGAGTAGGAGAAGTCGCTGAATCCAGTTTCCAGCAGAGCTTCATGGCCATGGACAAGCCCCCCATAGCCTTCAATGACTAAAGATAACTTTGAATCTTGGAGTTGTTTTTGATCAGGATTTGTCCTTTAACGTCCACATAAAACAAATTTCGAGGACTGCATTCTTCCACTTACGTAACATCGCTAAAATCAGACACATTGTCTCTCAGGCGGATGCAGAAAAACTAGTCCACGCATTTGTTACTCTAGGCTGGACTTTGTAACTCTTTGTTATCAGGCGGCTCTAATAATCTCTTAGGACTTTGCAGTTAATTCAGAATGTGCTGCACGTGTTCTGACAGGAACAAAGATCAGAGATCACATCTCCTCCCATTTTGGCTTCCTTGCATTGGCTACCTATTAAATCTAGAATAGAATTTAAAATTCTTCTCCTTACTTACAAAGCTCTTCATGGTCAGGCACCATCATATCTAAAAAGCTCATAATACCTTACTACCCCTCGAGAACACGCGCCTCAGGACGCTGGGTCCCCTTGTGGTTCCTATAGTTTCCAAAAGTAGATTGGAGCCAGAGCTTTCAGCTATCAGGCTCCTCTTCTGGGTTCGGGAGGCAGACACGGTCAACACCTTTAAGAATAGACTTAAGACTTTCCTTTTTGATAAAGCCTATAGTTAGGGCTGGCTCAGGTCATCCCTAGTTATATACTGCCATAGATGTAGACTGCCGGGGGACCCCACCCAGGGTTATGCCTAGCCAGGCACGGTATTGGTTGAAGATGCACACATCTCCCTTACCGAAAACCCTCTCCCTCTCCCCCTCTCCCTCTCTCTCTCTCCTCTCTCCTCTCTCGTCCTCTCTGTCTCTCTACTCTACCACATGTCTCATTAATGCTGTTACTAACCAACTTCCCGGAGTTTCTGTGCTCGTCGTCCAGCAGGTTCTCGTGGATCGTGGCTGCTGCTGTGATCCTGCACGACGCCCACTACATATATTATTACTGTCATTATTACTACCATATCTGTTACTGTAATAATTTTTATCATTCATTGTAATTCATTGTCATTTTAATTCATTGTACAAGTTTGTTGTTGATTTGTCCTGTAACGTGACATCCATTGCACGTCTGTCCGTCCTGGGAGAGGGATCCCTCCTCTGTGGCTCTTCCTGAGGTTTCTTCCACATTTTTTTCCCTGTTAAAGGTTTTTTGTGGGCAAGTTTTTCCTCACTCGAACCGAGGGTCTAAGGACAGAGGGTGTCACTCCCTGTACAGATTGTAAAGCCCTCTGAGGCAAATGTACTTTGTGACTTTGAGCTATACAAATAAAATTGATTTGATTTGATTTGATTTGATTTGAACTTTAAAGAAGCCAACCACTGTTTTTCCTATAACTTGAATGGGCCTTGTTGCATCCATTATCAAGGTAGGCAGTGTTTTCTAAATATAAAATCTTTTAAATTTATTTTTATGAATTAAAACATCCTTTTCTTTTTGTCACAGCGGTGTACCACAGTACCTGTGGGACACAGACCCCTCGGCCAGGAGCGCAGTCTTAGACAACCTGGTGTCAGAGCTGATGAAGCAGGCGACTCTCACCCATTGACTGACAGCCTTGAGAGGCTCGCACTCTTTCAAGTACTTGTGAACTTTGTGGGCTTTTTGCAAAAAGCTTGAAAAGTAAAGTGTGACATTTAAATTAGAATAATTGGGAGAACACCACTTTTAGAGGATTTTTGCCTTTCTGATTTGGAGCTAGCGGGAAAATAATTAAACCAAATTTCCCCAGCTCTCCCAGTGGATGTAGCCAGTGCTAATGTAGGTGAAAACACCCGACCATTGCCATCAAATGTTAAACTATTTTCAACCTTTAGAAGACTCTCTCCTAGAGCTTAACCAGATCCCATCCTCCTCCCTTTCAGTCGAATGAAACCCAAGTAATTTCTGATATTAAATGATATTCAACCTCCAGAAGATGCTCTCCTAAACCTCCATCACACCCCGTCGCCCTCCCACTCAGTCAAATGAAAACCAAGTTCCTCCTATCTCCTCTTTCACCCCATGTGTATCAACCATCCCTTCCTCACATCATTCTGCGTCATTTCTTTATCCAAATTTATAGGAAAATAGAGAAGTCGAGGAAATGTAAGGGTTCAAGCTGATACAGCCACCAGCCCCTCCACAAACATTGTGAGGGTGTCCCGCGACCAGTTCAACAATCTGGCGATGAGACGCTTGTTCCCTGGCCATACCTTCACCCGATACTACAGATGCCAAACCAAAAGTTACTCTCAACAGGCCACAGCATTGACGTGAGTTTGGGATAGCGTTGAATTAAACAAGGCCCTCAAGCTGGGGTACACAGTTGCCAAGATCATTGAAGTGTGGCACTTTGACCAATGTAGCGATTCCATTTTTGTTGGCTATGCATGCTTTTCTACAAGGTAAGCAGGAAGCCATCTGAAGCCGTTGATCAGGAAAGCAGAAAAAAGTACATCAGGGACTATCGGGTGCATCAGGGTATACAGTTATATGCAGACAAAATTGAGATGAACCCTGCGAAGAGACAGGTGTCTCAACAGCTTGCACAAAGTTTGCACAATCTACTTCACACCACCCTGGTCAGTGATTCTGAACAATTTTTCTATTTCATGTTTCCGGGTCATTAGGTGAAATACTTTAGTTTTCTAAAAGAGAAAACCGCTATGATTCAGTGGAATTACAAGTGGTGTCGTGCCTCCTGGTAGAGCCAATAATGTGGGCATTGCCGCATTCACTACCACTCATGCCCCCATCTCAAATTGTTCAGTTATCTAGAACAGGTGCAAGAAAATGTTCTCTATATGGACACTGACAGTCCGATATGTGGTGAAAGAAAGGGACGCCTGTAATGGAAAATTTATATTACATGATTGTGTGTTCTTTTATAACCATATATAGCCATGTTTGATCTCAGTAATATTCAAAAAGTTTTTGAAGTATAACACTGTGTGCCTTATAATCTTGTTTAGTTTCACTCAGTACCTTGCACTTAGAAATCTTTCTCTCATTTATGCAAGTTGTTTGTAAAAGTTGTTTTTTGATGTATAAACTTGACCTTGGTTCTCACGGTCCAGCAGTGTGTGGCATACTTCCCTGGTGGAGGTCCCTATTTCACATCCCTTAATCATGGTGATTCTGTCAGTAGTGTTTGTGTGTGTGTGTGTGTGTGTGTGTGATTTGAGTTGTTTAGTCTGCCCACCTCGCTAAGCCATAGCTCTGTTCCTGTTTTTGTTTATTTTTCTGAAATTATTGTGGTACAACTGACCCTCAGGTTGTGAGATATCTGTGCTCCTTTTTAACTCTTCTAACTAGTAAATTATTGTAAATAAAAATTGGTATTTTTGGAAGTCTGTCTCACGTCGTCTTTATAAATTGGTGTAACGAATCTGTGTGACCTTCTAGTAGCCCAGGTATAGGGCTGAGTGTATTTCCTGCGGTGCAATTCCGCAGGTGGCGTTGTCGGATAACTTCCTTTTTCTCCACGTCCGACACACACTCTAGCGCAACATTTCAGTTTTCTTTTGGCATTTCACAACTTTTACATTCTTTGTTTCCACGTGAGCGCTCTGTGAGCAACACATTAATATTAATGATGAATAAATTATGTATTTTACTACCATCAGCCAGTTTGTCTTTTTAAAATGTATCAGTTCAAGACAACATGGGTGAACTTGTATTACTCGATTTATTTTGTACCCTTTAAAGTATGTTTTGGGGGAGTTGTGATAATCTGCTGAACCAAGAGATGGCAGCAAAACCACTAGAACTAGAGCTCCAGCCACTGTGTGAAGAGTTGGGGCAGCATTTCTGGTGACATTTTCATTTGATTAAAAAAAAAAAAACTCCTTTTGCTTTTGTCTTTCAAAGATCGGAAGGGGACTTGAGACCTTGCTTGCTGTAAACATTAATTGTCAGATGGGCCTTGGGAATGATGAATGGCAGACACAGTCCAGGTTACTATCAGAGCAACACATGAACTGACTTGAACCATCAACACACACATTGCATCACTTTAATGAGAAAAGGTTTAAAATTGAATCTTCTCACAGTATAAAAAATCAGTTCAACTGTTTTGTTTTTATGTATTAAAAATGAAAAAAATAAAATGGATAAAATAGGGTTATTAAATATTAATAATTTGGAACTGAATCATTGATAGTATAATTAGTGGGTTTGAAACCAGTGTAAAAAATGCAAATCAATACAAACAAATACAAACTGCTTTGTTTTTTATTGATAATTGCATAATGTTTTATTTCATAGTTAGGATAGCTTCAGTGTTAAGGTGTGTCCAAACATTTGACTGGTACTATATACTGAAACTTCTAAATATGTTAACAGATAAGAACAATGAGAATACACTGAATTGTACTTCGATGCACAGTTTAAGTTTTTGAAGCACAAATAAATAAATATATATATGCCATTAAAATATATTGTAGGTTATCCACATTAATGGTTGTATGCAAATAGCATACCATATATGGGCATCAGTGGAATGTTTGAATTCCATAGATTGAGTTCTGCTCCTTTTATGAGGTCTGTAAATTCCGTTCTACATGATCACTTACAGGCTCCCTCAGACAAGTCAACAGATCAACATTGACCTTCACTGAGTACACTTGTGAGCAGGGCCGGTCCTAGCTATGGGCAATGTGGGCGGCCGCCCAGGGCGCATTCTCCGTGGGGGGCGCACGAACGCCCGAAAAAGCAAAAAAGCGCTGCTTGTGAGTACACTATTGAGAAGGCACAATGCTGAATGTAGCTGATGTCGTTTTGGCAGAGTAACAGTCAATCTCCATGGATAACAAGGTAAGATTGTCAGGGCCCAGAACAAAGCGGCGGACTCAGACGCGGAATTGGCAGGTTTGGAAGAAACTTTATTTGTTCCGGTGCTGCTGTACACAGTCTACAAAAATTACAACAAAAATGGCTACTCTGACCAGGAAGGTAGGAAAAAAACTAAGTAGATTATCAAACAAAAACGATCCCAGAGGATGAAAAACTTAACCAAAAGAAAAGACAATCAAACAGAAAACAATCCCGTAGGACGAAAACAGGCTACAAAATACTATCTTCTCTGAAACTCAAGGCTATGAAACTTACTAGACAAGAAACGTGAAACAGGCTTGGAACAAGGAACGGCTTGGGTGCGACGACAGAACGAACGAAGACACTTTGGCACAGGACAAGGGGAAACACAGACTATATATACACACACGAGGGAAATGGGGAACAGGTGGAAACAATCAGGGCGGGGAAGACAATCAGACTGGTGACACATGAGGAAGGGCAAGTGACCTGAAACGAGAGGAGAGTTAACTTTCAAAATAAAACAGGAAATGACAAGACATAACAAAAACCCAGCTTGACATCACCACGGTGTGACAAAGATAGTGTTTGACAACACGTGGATTTGGACCGTCGATGAACAGGGAGAGCCAAGGTGCAATGACTTTGACTTTGAGGTGCCTCTGTTCACGTCAGAGACTTTCATCGCCTTGTTCTCGATCATCCCAATCTCTAACAGAAAAGTAAGTCTGGTCAGCCTCTAAGAGCCTGTAAGAGTTCAATTTTATCAAGCGACCTGCTGCAGAAATGAAATATACAAATGTTGGAAGACAGACACTCATTTTTTATATCTCTCCCCTCCCTTCATCCAACATATGCTCTAAAGCAGATGTGTTGCTTTAACTGCTTTAAAAGGTGGACATACTACACCTGCAGCATCAATAATGGATGCATAGAGACTGACTAGGCTTCCCCAAGATTCTTTCTTTCTTTCTTTCTTTCTTTCTTTCTTTCTTTCTTTCTTTCTTTCTTTCTTGTGAAAAAGCCTTTCACCTCCAGTGTCAATAATAGATGCATAGAGGCTGACTAGGCTTCCCCAAGATTCTTTCGTCTCTCGTCCAGCAGGTTCTCATGGATCGTGGCTGCTGCTGTGATCCTGCATAACGTCCACTACATATATTATTACTTTCATTATGGCCACCATATCTCCATTACAGTTTATAGTTATAGTTAATGATTTGTTGTTGCTGTGCATCTGTGCCTCTCTATCTCTCTCTCTACCCCCCCCACTCCCCTACCGGCCCCTCTTTACCTTTAACTCAACCAGTCATGGCAGATGACCGTCTACCAATGAGCTTGGGTCTGCCTGAGGTTTCTGCCTGTTAAAAGGAAGTTTTTTCTTGCCACCGACGCCAAGTGCTTGTCAGGCCAGACTCAAAACAGGACTTAATCGCAATGGTGTCAAATGAGCTTATTTATTGATAACAGATCAACATTGACCTTCACTGAGTACACTTGTGAGTACACTATTGAGAAGGCACAATGTTGAATGTAGCTGATGTCATTTTGGCAGAGTAACAGTCAATCTCCATGGATAACAAGGTAAGATAGACCAGTGACACATGAGGAAGGGCAAGTGACCTGAAACGAGAGGGCAGGTAATTATCAAAATAAAACAGGAAATGACCCAACTTGACCTCACCGCGGTGTGACTTGCTCATGGTGGAAATATTGGGTCTCTGTAAATAATATTAATTAAAGAGTACAGTCTAGACCTGCTCGGTATGGAAAGTGTCAGGAGAGAGGATTCTGTTATGATTCGGCACTATATAAATAAAACTGAATTGAAATTAATCAATTTATCCCTGTTTGATAGCTGAGATTATATTTCAACCTTCATAAAAATTTGTTTTTCATCTGTATAAGGAATATTCTTCTATATTCTATATTTTTGTTTTTTCTTATTTCATGCAGTTGAAACTCAAGCATACAGAGTTTTTTCCATCGAGTCCTTTCTCCATCCAGTCCTCTTACCCATGTCCAATACTGCAACTAACTACACTGTCAATTAAGACAATGGGAAAATCAGAATCAGAATCAGAAATACTTTTTAAAAAATGTGTATTCTCTCTCGCATCCATAAGCGCCATGTCATCTTTTAACATATGAATTGTTTCCCTATCTTTAGTCAGCAGTGGACCTTTAAACTGACTTTTGTCTAAAATAGGGTCCATCACTTGGTTAAAGTCTCCCATCAGTCTTATTTGCCCATTCATCTCCCCTAAAGCCTTATTCACTTCATGAAAGAAGTGTGGGTCTTTCTTATTAGGTGCATAAATATTACATAATATCACCTGCATACCTTCTATTAATGCCTGCACACATATCATTATTCCCTCTGCATCTTTAACCCCTTTAAGCAAGACAAAATGTATCCTGTTAACCAAAATCATCACCCCGTTCCGTGAACTTGGGACTGAGCTGTGAAAAACATGCCTCAGACAGCCTTAGATTCAAACAGGATCAGGTGTTCTGGGAAAAGCTGAAGTTTCTCCATTCATTTTAGTGGGTCTGCACCGGCAGTCCACAAAGCAGGGGTTGCCTTAAAAAAACGCACCGCCATGTGGGAGAGACGCTGATCCAGATCCAACTTTTTACCACGGGTCTGTAATCAGATTTTGCAGTGATCTGAACAGGTTCACAGTTTTTTATCAGACCCACATCGTATTTGCTGTTTGCCCATAATTCAGGGGGAACCTGATTCAAAAGTAGGGAAATATCACTGGGACTGCATGCAGTGAGGTGATGTGGATTATCTTTTTCCAAAAGACACACAGAGCGACAATGTATCTTAGTTTGCAATGGTCTTTTAAATGCCCCCAGAGATTGAGAATAACATGCACCATTTTCTGGCATGGGAGTCCAATCTGAGGCACAAAATACATTTTGGCGTGTATTTAAAAAAAACTCACTAGCCAGCTTGGCCATTTACCATCTATTTCACGGGACGCGTGATCGCGGTTTCTATGGGAACCCGCACAGCGCGTGCTCTCACTGGTCAAACAGGCTTCTCGGCGCGTGGCGTGCTCGTGGCGTATTTGGTCCGTCCTGCACGCGACTTCAAACCCCACCGGCACTGTTTCAGAAGCGAGCGCTTAGCCCGCCAGACTTTGTTTACTTGCTCAGATTTGGACATTTTCCCGGTGTATTTTCTTCTAAACATGCTTCTACATGTGTAAATATGCTACGTAGTTAATTAGTTTCGCTTTTGTCTGTTTTTACGACTGGCAGTTTCCACGGGGTATTTTATTTTGAAAATCCACCGGATTCTCTGTGCTTTTTCTGTGTCTAGCTTCCGCCCGCTCGAGGTGCTCAAAAGTTTTAATGTTTTTATTTTATTGTTATGTACAAAAAATGGGTCATATTAGACCCTGAATAGTATGCAAGGGTTAATGAGTAATGAACTTCATTGTAAGATTCATTTAAAGCTTTAGTTAATAAAATAATCAAATTAATTCAGTTGCTCTCATAATCTGTCTTTTTTGCACAGAAAAAAAAATGTGGCTAGTGGAAATTCTGATTGGCTGGTAACTTCAGAAACTTACCAGCCACATTGGCTGGTGATCAAAAAAGTTCATTTAGAGCCCTGGTTATCACAAAAACTTACTTTCAAACATGAAAATGTAGCCATTACATATAAATTACATTGTACCATATATAGTATTGTATTTCCAACAGATTCTTTCAAGATTCAAACACAAGGTCAGTCCCTGATCTTTTATGTTCAGCAGTTCACTGTGTAGAAAGTTTATCATAATCTGTTATCTTTTGATTTTTTTAATAATTAAATCACAGTTCCTCATTCAAAATATCTTCGTATTACTGCCCCTACCACTATGTATGTGACATGTTTACCTCTTAATTTTCATCTATTCTTCCACCTAAACTGACTTCTGACTGAATCCACCAGTGATCACAGAGACAGACTCAGTCACATTGAACTGTTTCTGTGTCTCAGTGTTATTTCTACACTGTAAGTGGAGGAATTGCCAGAACTTCCTCTTGTCTGCAGACACTGACAGGCTGAGCTGCTGAAGTTATCACATCAGAGTTCACCTGCTGAGGTTAAAGTCAAATTTTATTGCATTCACGTGTGCAAAAAATGTGAGCAAAAAGCCATCATTAACTGATATATAACATATCCTGAAATCTACTGGTTAAAATGGGTACTGCAGCCAAAATTCAATAAAATGCCAATGAAATGGCAGACTTCATCATAAACCTTTCTCTTTCTCAGTCACAGGTTCTGAGGAAGTGAACCAACAGGAACCTCATTATGAGAATGTAAGTCTGACATGAGGTCAGATGTTAAATATATTTGTCATCCATATTATCACATGTTAGATGGTTTCTTCCTGTTCACAGTCTGACACATACCATTTGAACTCCACCATCTCTGAGGATCCAGCTGTAGTGAGTGCTGTGTATGCCACTGTGGAGAGGGCTCAGGAGAGCAGTGCCCGGGGAGGTGATTAGCACACCTGCATCTAGTTATCTCCCCTTTTTAAGACAGTAGCGTGCTGGACCTGGGGAGATGAGACAGACGCAGACACACCAAGGACATGAGCAGCCTGCGAACGGCTCAAATCATTGGGTGCTCTGTGTACAAGTTAAATAAATGTATCAATCAGTCATCATTCTCTGCGTCTCTGTGCTGAAGAAACCCACAGTGGTATCAGTCAACGCCACAGCCACCATGCAGACAAAATAAAATGGAAACAGTTTTTATTATTTTTTTTGTCTTTTTGCTTTTTAACTAAAGAAAGTTCTTTCTCATGTTTAATGCATTTAGTTTGTTTTCTTGTGTTTTCTGTTTAATGTTCATATTTTTTGTAACTGGATATATTTTGAATTCTATCCATGAAAAATAAATGTACCTTCCTGCTCCTGTACACACATCCTGTACACACTGTTATATGTTTTATCACGCAGTCTTTTCCATTCATTGCCTTCATTTCCATTGGTCTTATTCATGTTTTATATTCTGCATAAAATATATATGAATATATTTTTAATTGTCTCTTTTAGTTTCATTAATGGTTCCATGATGCATGCACCATCCCAAACTAACACCACCACATCAAACACAAGAAATAAAGGTGGTTAGAAATATGTCATTATGTAGTTGTTTTGACATGATCCATATTGTTGTTATACATCAAAAAAAATTTAATAAGAATAACAGTTCAATAAAATTAACTATGTGAAGAAAGAAACTATGATGGCGTTGTCTGTTTGTTTGTTTTTAGCAATGTACTTTCAAAAATATAGACTGCTCTGCATTATTTTCACCTCTGACAATTTGACATTCTGCAGACTTTTACATTAGCCTTCATTTTTTGTTAAAAAATAAAGAAACAAACATATTTGATGTCTTAGTGACATCTTTTGAATGTATGAAGGACTGACAATACCTGTACTCCTACTGCACACTAACATACTACATTTCATTCTCTCATTTCTTTTCAGGACAATATGGCAAATCTCATTCTCTTAATCTGCACCATGTCATTTATGTTTTTGGATTAATGGATGTGAGACAGCTCCTGTCCTTCTGTGTGTCTGATGTTAACTATTAATCAGGGTAATGGCTTGTTTGTTACTGGCCTATTTGATTGGAGATCCAAATGAGACAGTGATGGCCGGTGTAGAACTGGATCACCAGCTCTTTAGGCAGGTTAAGGTTCCTGAGCTGGAGCAGGATGTATGCCCTCTGCTGCACCTTTCTGATGATAGTGTCAGTGTTGAACTTTCACTTTGAATTCTAGGAGATGGTGGATGCCAGAAACCTGAATGTTTCCACAGCAGACACAGTATTGAGTATGTGAAGGGTGGCAGAGTTAAGGGGGCTCCTCCTGAAGTCCACTGTCACTGTCACTGTCACCGTGTGTTCAGCTTCAGATTGTTCTGACCGTACCAGAGGCCTGTAGGCAGACTCAGTACCGATTGTCAGGTCGTTTTGATTGAAGAATTGCTTATTCCTTAATCCGTCCACTAATGAATTACATCATAAAACAACATTAAATAACTTTAACATGAACATTTGTGTTGGCCCTCAGTAAAACAAAGGGACATCTCATATGCAGCATTGTAATTCTACATTTAATTTGAATGTCAGACAGCCTAAAGTGTAGTATGAAGGATAAACATCAGAGTTGCCATCTTTTTTATTATTTTCTGACTCCAATAATGAACGTAGCCATTTGTAAAATAATAATAAAAAAAATACATGTTCTTTTACATTCAGCATGCAACGTTTAAAATAAAATCAGGAATCAGGATCAGGAATTTAATATTTAGATTTAGTTCCATTGTGGTCAGTACACTAACATCACGTCAGTATGGGGGCCGTATTCTTGTGAGACTGACCTGAAGACGTTCATTTAAAAACTATTGTCATGTTCCACTCTCCATGTGGGCTACCAGACTATGCACAGGCTCTCATGTCCTGTTATACGTGTTGCAGAAATACCTAGGTTTAGAATTTAATGCCAAGAAGTCTAAATAATGAATAATCTGATAATGAAACATGTCTAAGTGCTGCATACAGATTTACTCAGTCTGAGAGGGTTACACTTGTTATATGGTGTATGAATGAAGAATGTGTAATATGTCAGAGTACTGAAACCCAGACGTGTTGTGAACACCTTACTGAAACCACAGTCGGACTTGGGAAAGTGTCAAACCTTACAGAATACTTTGTAGATGTTAATTAATCTCAAAGAAAGCACACATTGTCCAAAGCCATGTGGCGGTAATATGATTGCACAGACAACAGCTCTCCCTATTGATCAAATGACCTTACTGCTTTCTACCTGAAGCAAGGCAGGTTCATTTATTCAAAGTGCTTTACATACATAGGCAAAGAAAAGCATTTTAAAACAAACATTTGAAACATAAAACATTCTAAATACTGATTCATTATATGAATTATGGTTAATTATGAATAATAATAACTGAGGTACATATACCACTAGTTCTGCCATTAAAATGAAGTAAAACAAACAATAAGAAAGCAACATAGCATGCAAACAAAGATTTTTTGAAACAGTCAGTCATTACTCTGATAGGTTTCTATATATAACGTGCCACTCATATTGTGCTCTGTCTGTTCATGTAATTTTCTTTTGATGCTTGCTGTGGTTTTCCTGTTCTGCAAACAGACACTTCTGTATGTCAAAGTCAAAGTAGTCTTGAACATTCACAGTATTCAGTTTCATCATGGCTGCTTACCTGCTGTTAGTCATCCATTTGTGTCAGTTAAACCTCTTATCTTTAGACAGTATTGGTATCAGCATGTTTTATCACACTTTTACATCAGTTTGAAAATTATTTGATTTATTTCACAAATTTTCTTAGCAGGTTTAATTTTTTAACAGATTCTTCTGAAATGTTGCTTCTCATTTTCTCGCACTGCTCTTTGACTCGTTGGTGTGATTCTTGTAGTCTTTGACTCAGTTCTTCTAGTCTTTTCACGTGCCTGGCATCTCTTAACCTAACCTGGGCAACTCCGGGGCATCTCTGGAAAAGGAGTGTACAGCCCCTCTACAGGATTTTGTTTCTGGAACCAGTGCTCTATGTGGAGGTGAGCCCAACTATATCTAGTTGGTAACGCTTCACCTTCGACATGCAGACTGGAGGAGCCCGGGATGTAAACTACCAATCACCTGATTAGTGGACGACCCGTGGATCTCCTGAGCCCTTCCCACTACAACTCCACTGCCCGCTGCCTCAACATCTGGGCCACAGTTTGGCTTGCGTCCTCATCCTCATTATCACAACCATCACCCTGTCCATATAGGCAGCTACAGCAGTCAAAGAATGCCACACACACATAGAATTAGAGTTTTTAATTACATTACATTTTACATTTGAAATAGTTTTATTGTTTTCTCTGTTTAATGCACTTCAGACGATTTGTGACTTTTTATATCTTTTTATTTATATCCTCAAATTTTTTTAAAAAGAAGTGAGGACCGTGTCAATAAATAAAAAAAATAAATTAATATTTCTTTCTGTTTTCCATTGTCACAAACGTACAGCCAGAGCAGCCAGAGCAACCTATACATACAATTACAAATAATACATTTGAAATGTGTTGGAGTTTAACTGCTGCTGTGGCCTGGAGATGCCTGTTTTTCTCTTCCTGATATGATTTCTAATCTTTAATACCTCTGTAATCATATCCTTATCTTCATTTGTGTTACAGAAGTCTTAATTTGAACTAATCTTTGTGATTATGAGGATAATAGAACATTGTGTATGTGTATGCACTTGGTAGCACAACAGATGTACAGATCTGATCAGATGTAATCTGACATGACTGACCTTCTTGCCTGTTCCTGGCAGTGCTTGTATTAAGTAAGAAGGGAAATGTCAGTGTTTCTTACAGTCGTCAGTGGCTTTTAGTGAAAAAAACAGGTCTGTGCTAACCATCAAATAACCCCGAAAGGAAACCAACACTGACAGAGCGACTTAAATACTTGCACACCTTCCTGCAGCCTGCACTCCAAATCACAGTTGAGCTGACAGTGATGAATCCTGCAGGTTACCCGGGTGATGCTTCATTGATAGGAAGGTATGAAGGGAACCCTGGACAGCCTGGAGTGGTTCCATACACCACTGTGAACATCGTCTCTGACCCCCCCAAGGACCACATCATCTGGTCCCTCTGCTGCTTTGTCTACTCAAACCCCTTCTGCCTTGGACTGGCAGCTCTGATCTTCTCTATCAAGGTGAGTTTATGAGTGACAGTTCTGATTATGAACATCATTTATGCACCAATCATTTGTCATTGTCTATTATAACAGTCATAAAAAATATCTCTAATCTCAAATATCAATTCTTAAAGTTGAATATGTCTGATAAACTTTTACTGTCTGTACTTAATTTGTAACAAATTAATCATATAAGATGAGGATTAATCTCCATTTGAAACCTCCAGCAAGACCTCTGGCTGATTTGTGTTGTGTTGTGTGGAGGTAAAGTCTTAGAGGAGAGCCCTAGCTGTAATTTTAGGCTTGTCTAAATTCTTCATTATTGGTGTATCAATGTTACAATCTTCAATCAATTCCATTTATATGCCACATACAGACTTGGTGAGCTGCTCAACCAAAATTCTTTTTAAGGATTTTTTTTTTAACATTAAGCATTAAGGCTACAGGCTGACAAACACTAGGTTCCTTAGGTTGAGTGCAATGATTTAAAAAAAAATAAAATTCTTCGGTCCTCCCAGGCCAGAGACCGGAAGATGGTTGGAGATATGGACGGTGCTCAACACTACGCCTCCACTGCACGTTGCCTCAACATCTGTGCCACGGTCCTGGTTTCCATCATCATTGGCATTTGCTTGATTGTAACCATTGTCACGGCATCCAGAGCAACCTATACATCCAGAGGACACATTTGAAATGTGTTGGAGTTTAACTGCTGCTGTGGCTTGGAGATGCCTGTTTTTCTCTTCCTGATATGATTTCTAATCTTTAATACCTCTGTAATCATATCCTTATCTTCATTTGTGTTACAGAAGTCTTAATTTGAACTAATCTGTCTGTCTTGAATGCCAATTTGTTATTTGTCAAATGTCTGGTTTGACACTGTCAGTAAATTGAGATTTCCTGTCTGCCTCTGTCTTCACAGTTCTTTTGTACAAGAGAGCCGTTTCTTCTGTCTGTGTCATAATTCTTTCAAATTAAAGAACTTCTCCAACCAAAGTGAAACCAGGGGGACAGGGTGTACCATTCCTTTATCTTGACACTTCACCCAGTGTTACAGACAACAGATGAACTATGTGTACAACAACAGCAGGATATTGCAAGTATCCTTCACTGCAGTATGCAATTTGGGGAAGTTTCTTTTCACTCAGTTCCCTTTTCTTTCTGTCTTTTTCTCTTTTGGTCCATCTAATGACTCTAGCAACCAAAAAAATTATTAATACATAATAATGTACATGCTACATTTCATACATTATATGATCCCAAGAAACAAAGTGAAACAAACACATTAAAGACTTCCAGGACATTTCTGAGTGAGCAAGTCATTTTTGACTAACTTATGACAATCTTTAGGTTATAGCCTGCAGGAGCTGCTGTATGAACATGACATAATGACACATACAACTGCTAGCTAAACATAATTGCCACAATGGGGAAAACATCCAGCCCTTTTTTATTAGCATTAAGGGAGGGGCCATGTGTTAAATGGTTAAATTATTAAATTATGTTTATGCCTCGAGCCATGTCAGTGTCAGAGCTGAATTTGATTTGGAACTGTATCAGAGGCCTTAGCCACATCTTCACATGTAGTGCGTAGTGCTTGGTTTGTACAGAAACATCAAGTCTGCCTCATTTCTTTGTTTGCAAAGTTTCTTTGCTATATTGCTTTTTTAATGGCTTTCTCAATTATTCAAGGCATGCAATATGATTTTTAAAATTAATTGCAGTAATTATCACTGCACTAAACAGTACTATAAATCTTCCAACTATTAGGACCAGTTATATACATTGTTTAAGTACATTAATCTTCTACCTCCAAATATAAGCCTTCCTCCAAATAACTCTCCAAACTGTGCCACTGTTTCAGCCATTCAGGATGTGGTAAGCTTTGAGGAAATACAGTAAACACAAGTAATGCGCGATATTGCCAAGGTTCCTAGCCCTCAACCTCAGCAACCTCATCCTCTGTCGTGAACTTCTCTGTCGTTAAAAGACGTGAACTACCTTCACTTAAGTATGGTAACATGATATGATGATGGGAAATTAGTATGTTTAAACAGGAGCTACTTTTTCAGAATTGTAGTTCTTCCTTGTGCTAGAGCAATCATGAAAAAAATATATTAAATGACACAAGCAGGAATTGTGGTTGCTGCTCACAGGGCCAGAGTCAAAATCATTTCAGTTCCATATAACAAGGCACCAACAGGAATAATAAGCTGCACAGAGAGGCTTCAAAGCTGTTCATGCTTCCATGACAAAATCAACTGCATGTTATGTGGCATTTGCAGTGATTGCAGTGTTTTTTCCCATCATAGAACATATTGGCCAGGTTGTAAAATGTATCCTTTAATTTCTGATGTTTTTCGTCACATACTGTCTCATCCTCCTCACTTTGACATGCATTCTTTCATATGCGTAACTCTGTGGTTAACACTGTTGCCTCATCAAATCAGTGTGTTGTCTGCATAGTGTCCTCAGGATTTTGTGTGGGTTTTTTCACTTTCTACTCAAATGAAAGAGAAAATGAAAAATAATGATGATTTTATTTGAAAATTTGTGTCATTAGTCATTTCATGTAGTATCTTAATCTGTAAAGTCTGAAGCTGTGTTTTTCATGTCATTTGGTAGATGTTGTGCAGGCTGTATTTTTGTTGTCTGTTTATTTCTGAGAGATCACTTTCCAGTTTCCCTTCCAGAGGAAATTCAGAATGTGTTGTGTAATGTCCCTCGTTCAGCAGAACATTAAACCCCACCTCTTTCACAAAGTGCATAACAACATACTCATAAACTCTGCAAACTCTGGCCAGGATAAAGAAAGAGCTCAATGTCTCAACCAAAACTGGGTGGAAACTGTTGACTACTCACAGCACTATACTTCCACCATGGACAGGTATCCCAAATGACATGACATCATGGCTTCTTGACTATAGGTCATATAATAATATCACAGACATGTCAGGTCATTGTCAGACTGTCACAGATCAGGAAAGAAAGAAGATTCATCATCAGTTTTCCTGTTATTTCCCAATGAGGCCACACATCTGTTGTTTACTCAAGCCTCATACATGAGTTCTGCGTAATATCTGAGTCATTTTTCATTGGAAAGAGTGAAGAAGAAGAAGAGCTACAGACCACTGCAAGTTCATATATAGTGAGTTCCTTTCTGATTATTATTGTTTGGTGTTTTGCTTGATTTTGTATTCTTTAGACCATCTGAAATAACTAATACTAATGGCTAAAAAATAGAGAAAGTTGTATAGTTATAGTATAGTAGTAGACTTTGACATTTTCAAAATCTTTGACCAAAATGTATGACTTTTCTGAACACTCCACTATATTAAGGCCATATTTAACTTTGACATATTTGTCATTATATTGTACCAGCCAAAAGTTTGGACACACCTTCTCATTTAAGTTTTTTTTTTAAATTTTTGATTATTTTCCACATTGTAGATTAACACTTCAGACATCAAAACTATGAAGTAACACACGTACACAGTTCACAGTTCAGTTCAACATTCCATAGCTTAAAAGGGAATTTGCAAACATCTGCATTCTATTTTTGTTTATATGTTTCACACAGCATTCAGCATTTATTTTTTGGACTATATTGTAGAGTTCTGCACTGAGAAGATGAGGCTGCACTTGTTATTCTCCATCCTCTGCATGATTAATAATACCACAGTAAGTTTTTGATTACAAGATTTGACTGAATACAGTTTTACAGTGCCATATCATAACAGAAGTTATCTCATGACACTTTCCATGTAGTGTGTGTGTGTGTGTTCCATCCTATGAATAGAATTTAAGTCTAAGAGAAAGAAGAACAGTTATAGTTCTACTTCTATCCATGAAAAAATATCCAAGAAGTAAATATACATGAACTCTGTACAGTAATATTGTGCAAACAAAATGTGTGTCTGTGTGGTTATGACAATGAGTCAGTTTATTTAGACTCTGACAGAATCCAGCTGAATCTACAGTATACCATAATTTACTGTGCACAAACACAGAACTTATTGTTAATTTCACAGGCAATTATATCCATCATCTTACCCAAAGGTGAGAAAGGAGATCCCGGTGTCCAGGGACCACCTGGGTCACCTGGGATAAATGGTTCCCCTGGGCTTCTAAAAGGTGGGTACCTTCAAATCCACTTCACTTGTGTTCTAAAGAATATTAATTTCGACCCAACTCAGGCCATCTTTCAAATTCTGAATCAGATTTTATTCTGGCCACAGTCCAACAATCTACCTACAATCTCTCCTAGATTATCCTATGTCCCATTCCAAATAGATCCTTTGGCTCTTTGTGTCGTATAAACACTACAGTCCATCACTGACTTATTGAGTGGGCGAGTGATGGGGATATACCTTTGGTCGGTCGAATGTTGGAGATTCCCCACTGGCCATTGCTCTTTCAAAATGAATACTCACGCATGGTCCTTGAATTACATTGTAAGAAGGCTTTTACATTGATTTCCGGACAATCCAGACAGACTTTGCCAAATGTCTACTTCTATGCTCTTTAGGGGATCCGGGAGTGCGTGGAGTGCCTGGACAGCCTGGACGGACTGGAAAACCAGGAATGCATGGAGAACCCGGACCACGTGGACCTCCCATAATGTGTAGACAAGGTACAGTGGTCCCTCGTTTATCGCGGGGGATACGTTCTAAAAATAACCCGCAATAAACGAAATCCGCAAAGTAAGTTTTACAATTATTATACATGTTTTAAGGACGTAAAACCCCTAACCACACACTTTTATACACATTTTTACACGCATTTTGTACAGTACTCCCTTAATTAATCAAGACACAGAACACATGTGCGGTTCTCCCTTAGCCAATTTAGGACGCAGAACACAATGCGCGTTCATACTGTACAGTACGCTGTAAAAAAAAAACATGCAAAATTACACTAAAAAATCTGCGAAACAGGACGTCTGCGAAAAGCGAGGGCTGTATACAGTTGCAATCAAAATTATTCAACCCCCATTGGTTTATTGACAAAATTAACAAGCTTTTAGTTGTTTGCAATAAACAAATCAAGCAAGAACTATTTAAATAGCTCAAGAAAACTAATATTACAAATTGTTTGTCCAAATTCAACACAAAATGGCACTTTCAATGATTACTGCAGTTTCAAAATTATCCAAGCCCTTCACAACTCACGTCTTTAGTACTTAGTAGAGCACCGTTTGCTGACCTGGTGCAAACATGATGCATAGCCAGACACAAGGTTCTGGCAACGTTCCAGAGGAATCTTAGCCCATTACTCATGGGCAATGGCCTCCAGTTCACTAATATTCTTGGGTCTGCGTGTTGCGATCACCTTTTTAAAATCCCACCAGAGATTTTTGATGGAGTTCAAGTCAGGTAACTGTGACAGCCACTCTTGAATCTTCCAGGACTTCTTCTGAACTAAGCCTTGGTGGGCTTTGAGTTATGCTTAGGATTATTGTCCTGTTGGAAGGTCCAATGACATCCAAGCTTCAGCTTCCTCACAGATGGCATGACATTTCCTCCTAGTATTTCATGATACTTGACTAAATCCATCTTGCCCTCCACACGGTGCAGGTTTCCAGTGCTAGAGGATGCAAAACTGCTCCGGAGCATCACAGAGCAACCGCTATGCTTCACTGCAGGCAGGGTACTCTATTCAGGACATTGTTCATTTGTCCTCCTCCAGACATGACACTGAGCCATATGCCCGAAAAGTTCCAGGTTTGTTTCATTGCTCCACAGAACAGAATCTTAAAACTTCTGTGGCTTATTTACATGTTTTGAGCATATTTGAGTCAATTCTTGGGTCAGTAGTGGTGTACGTCTTGGAGTCCGGGCATGGAGCCCTTCAGCGTTGAGTATTCACCGTACTGTGCAAACTAAAACCTCAGTGCCTGCTGCCACCAAGACTTGTTGTAGGTCTTTTACAGTCACTGGAGTGTTTTTGACCACCTGCTCCCTCAGGAATCTGGTTATAGCTCACTCTGTCATGTCCAGGCAGTGTAACCACTGTTCCTTTAACTTTGAACTTGTGAAATATGCTTCAAACTGTATCTCTAAGAACTTTCAATGCATTGTCTATCTTTTTGTATAATTTTCTTTGTTTGTGCAAGGCAATGATCTCTTCTTTCTAACTTCTTGGACAATTCTCTGGACTCGCCATATTTCTTACATGCAATCAAACATCACTGTCAACAAACCCCAGTCCAGGTATTTGATGAGTTGTATCTCAAGCACAATTGATGTAACTAATAAAGCCCTTGATTATTTACATCAGATGTGCTTGAGACACAAATGTAGCATATTGTGTTTAATTTAGATAAAACTTGTTTATACTAGTCTTAATGAACTATTTAACTGTTCTTGTGTCATTTATTTATTGTACAAAAATGAAAAAAAAAACAATTAATCAAATTTTTAGTTTTTTCTAAAATTTGTAATTTTAGATGACTAGTTGACTAAAAAATAATAAAAACCTCTCTGGCACACCCATAACAAAGGTCATTATTATAAGTTTCATAAAGGTAGAGTGGTAGCTCTCCTTCGTACATGGTGGAAGTATCAGTCTGCTGCTGAAGGAGCTGTTTAATGCCCTCACAGTCTCATGCAGTAGGTGAGAGGAGTTGTTCATGGTGCATGTCAGTTTGTTGAGTCTTTTCCTGTCTCTCTCCGTGCTTCCCCTTCTCTAGCAAACAACTGCGTAGAATAATGCAGATGCCAGCACAGTGTCATAGAAAGTTTTTAACGAAGTCCTGCACAATCCAAAGGACTTCAGTCTCCTCAGTTAGCGTAGACAACATTGGCCCTTTTTTGTACAGGACATGTATGTTGTCTGACCAACACATGTTTGTATGCTCCCACCTTCTCATTATCAAATATCTGGATTTTCACCAGTGTGGTCTGAGGTGTCTTGCTCCTGAAGTCAACAGGTAAGTAGTGAGCCAGGTAGTAGTAGTCAAGTAAGGTGCACACATTGCTGTGCTGATCTTTGTCCTTGTTTACTCTCACCTAAATCTGCTGTCATGGCTAAAATTGGAAGACAGGTTGCACATTTGTACATTTGTGGACACACATGGGACACAACTCCATATTGTTGCAAAGTTTGGTAACTAAACCTGATCTATTTGATCCAGATGACAGTGATTCCAGCTGCCTGGACCTCAAAGCCACAAAGGAGAGCCTTGCTAAGTTAGAGATTGGTAAGTACCATAATCACTACAAGGGTGGTGATGAATTACAAATGTTCAAGAGACACTGCCTTGATCAACTTTTTAAAAAATCAAATTCTACTTATTCTGTTGTACTTATTTGCAGTTTTACTTTGTTCTTTAAATATATTTTCCAAGTTTCATTTAGCTTTCATGACCAATATTACAATATACAATATTCATAAAAACAACTAATTTGCCCATTCCTGCTTTGCTGCATGATTGATTTTTTTCTCCTTCAGCTATAACCTATGACTTTGTCCGAAGAGTTGGTCAGAAATACTTTGTGTCCTACAAGGAGAGAGACTCCTTCTCCAGAGCCGTCGAGTTCTGTTCACAGCGAGGCTTAGAGCTGGCTTTGCCCCAGAGTGAGGAGGAGAACAACATACTGACTCAGTTCTTTGGAGACGTTTACAAATCAGCCTGGATCAGCGTCAACAATAAAAAAGCAGAGGGAAATTTTGAAACAGATATGAAAAACCGACCTCTGACCTTTACCAAATGGGGAGCAGGGCAGCCAGACAAATCCATTGTGGACACAGGCTGCACCATGATATCAGAAAATGGCATCTGGCAAGTGACACACGAATGCTTCCTGAATGCTTTCATCATTTGTCAGATGTAGAACAGAAACAAGCAAATTATACCCGATCTTATGATATATATGTCTACAGTTTTGTGTTTAAGTTTGGTATAGATGTCTTTAAATCATTATTATAATCAAATATTATCCTTAACCATTTTCATTGATGGAGAAACTGCTGCAAAAGCAGTTTAGAGCTTAACCTTTGTTCTTAGAAAAATAGAAAATATAATAACCTGCATCTGTCATTATTACTCTGGCTCATACATATTACTCTATGCAGTAGTCGAGTTGTAAAATGAAACCAGGGGGGATGGTGAAATTTTTCATTTATGTGACATATTTTCCAGCAGGGGGAAAATTTTGTATTTCTTAGATGCAATTTCCTGCATTCTAGTCAATTTTAGGGTGACTTACTAGACATGGCAAATCCTAAATCATAAAAAAAAAAACACACAATTTAAGGAGGAGGAAAGCAGACTTCAAGTTTTAAGACGACGCGATGTTTGAAACAAGCGGTATTAAAGAATACGAAGCAGCAGGTAGCAGGTAGCAGCTAGCGGTGCTGCTAAGGCCAACACAACACAGTGTGTGGATGATTGACACCTGTCACCTGTCCACCAATCAGAGTCAGGAGAATCTATTAGTACCGCCCACATTCACCTTTGACCCACCAATGACGATCCAGAATGAAGTAAACCCAAAGGTAGTATATCGCAGCAGGAGGTCTCACTTCACTGTCAAAGCCTCTTTGTCTTTATGTAACAACCAGGAGCTTCGTGATTGATTCAAACTAAAGCAGAGACATAGCAGGAGACACTAGCAGCGTTTCTTCACGCTGGAATAAAACTTTTGACACGAAACAGCAAAGATAAGACATACTGTGTCATTTTGTGGATTTTTTTTGCTACTCTTTCTGGGCTAACTGGCCGAGTTTTCATCACACAGTGATGAGACACATATCTTTGTAAGATATATTTTTATTTTTTCCCCCGCCGCGCCTCCCCTGAAGTCTTCTGGCGCCCCCCAAGGGAGGCGCGCCTCACACTTTGAAAACCGCTGACATAGGTAATAGACTGATTATCATAAAGCCCCCCTAAATGTCGAATGGTAATTCTATTTCCAGTGTTAAATATAAGTAATTTTCACATGCATTGATAAAATGCCATAAGGGATGGAAGAAGGGATGACCATTTTAGAAGAGGGATGATTTTGACCATTTTTCCCCCAGGGGGGATGCCATCCCCCCCCATCCCCCCTCAACTCGAGTACTGACTCTATGTAAAAGGAGTGTAAGAAGAACAATAAAAAGGGATGCTTTACAACTACTAAAGCAAACAGTGGTGAAGCCTCATTTCATGAATTATTTTATTTTAAGCAGCATCTAATGGTGTAGCTGCTGATTGTTACCCCCTCGTGTCACCCTTTCCTTTTCAAACATGACGGACTGACTGCTCCAAAACATGTGAAAGGCCATATCTAGAGCCAGTGGTTAATATTCTGTTCTTAAACATACAAGCAGTTAGAGATAGGTAACAAGGTAACATTCCATGGTAAAAACATTTTGGTGAGAGTACAGACTTCACTGTGGTCTGTCAGGAGAACCCAGAGCCTGCAGCTGCACCAACCAATTATGAATGTGAATATAAAGGACATCATTAGCAGGATGGACCACATAAAGGCCACAAACACTTTGTAAACAAAATGTAAAATGTAAACCAAGAAGGTAAATTCAACTGGCATAACAGCATTCATAAAAATAATAATAAAAAATAAGTAATAGTATGTGTTGATGAACAGCTGATCCCTTTCAAGGCACACTGTTCATTTAGACAATACATCCCAAGCAAACCTGCAAAGTGTGGGTTCAAAGTCTGGGTACTATGTGATGTGGAGACCTCATATGCCTGGAGAATGCAGGCGTATACCGGGAGGTCTCCAGGAGCAATGAGAGAGATGAACCAGGGGATGCGGTGGGTCCTTGAGTTGACAGAGGGACTTAAGGATAACACTGATTCGTATCACTTTTGCTACATGAGTCTCATCAGCATGTTCAATACCTGCCTTAAAAACTTGTTGTATGTGATCTGATACATTTATTCTGCCCCCTGGTGGACCATTACGCCACTACAGGCAGCTCAAGTTTTGTTTTAAGTGAAATAAAAAGGCCATAAAAAGTGTTATGTGAAAAAGAAAAAAGAGGAAAAACTTCAAAACATGGTCTATAACTTCAAAATGTTATGGACAAAACTATTTTGTTTGGTCTAAAATTAACATTGCTGTGAGCAAAAAGTTGCCAAAAGCGCCCACTGTGTCAAATGCAATACAAGCAATACAAAAAATATCTCATGAACAACATGATGTAGAAAAAAAAATGTATTTTGTTATAAGGGTTAATAAACATCTCAGTTGCAAAAAATCTGAATTTTCTGGCTATTTTTTGATGGGTCAGGTCTTACAGGGTTAAGCTCACCATTTTCATAATCATTCATTAAAACAGATTTTTTCAAATCAAATCAAATCAAATCAAATTTTATTTGTATACCCCAGATTGACAAAACACATTTTGCCTCTGAGGCTTTACAATCTGTACAGGGAGTGACACCCTCTGTCCTTAGACCCTCGGTTCGAGTGAGAAAAAACTTGCCCACAAAAAACTTTTAACAGGGAAAAAAGGTGGAAGAAACCTCAGGAAGAGCCACAGAGGAGGGATCCCTCTCCCAGGACGGACAGACGTGCAATGGATGTCACGTGTACAGAACAAATCAACACAAACATATTGTACAATTACAATGAATGACAAAATGACAATGAATTACAATGAATGATAAAATGACAATGAATCACAATGAATGACAAAATGATAATGAATCACAATGAATGATAAAATGACAATGAATTACAATGAATAAATAAAATGACAATGAATTACAATGAATGATAAAATGATTACAGTAGCAGTGGAACCTGTGATAGAGATAGAGAGACACAGATGCACAGCAGCTTCAAATCATAAACGAGAAGTTGATAAGCAGCTTGTCAACCTGGGTAATAACTTTATTGTCCACATACAGAGATAGAGATGCATATGTTAAGTGTGATATTCCTTCTGCCTTAGTGAGCAAAACTACCTCTGAGAGAGAGATCCCATAAAAGCCACTGGTTTAACTTTTTTTCAGTTCTTTATATAATAGGATTAAAATTCACAGAAGTTCTTTTTTGTTGGTCCTTGATAATATTGATACCTAAGTAAACAACTTCATCTTTTATTGGGATTCAATAGATGGATGATTTAGAACAATCCTTAATAGAGATAATTTCACATTTATTGAAGTTCAGACTTAAGCCAGAGGCCTTGGAGAACTCTGATATAGTATTTATTGCAACAGAGACTTGATTTTCATCCCTAAGAAAGAGAGTGGTGTCATCTGCCAGTTGGGTAATGGTTAGTTCTCTGCCTACAACATGAATGCCATTTACCTTACAACTTGATGTGATCAGCCAACAGCTGAGCCACAAGTAAGAACAGATACGGTGAAGCAGGGCACTCTTGTTGGGGCGGCTGTGGCTCACAGGCAGAGCGGGTCGTCCACTAATCAGATGATCGGCGGTTCGATCCCCGGCTCCTCCGGTCTGCATGTCGAAGTGTCCTTGGGCAAGACACTGAACCCCAAATTGCTCCCGAAGGCTGTGCCATCGGTGTGTGAATGTGTATGAATGGTTAGCTCCACAAACTGATGAGCAGTTGGCACCTTGCATGGTAGCCAATGCCATCAGTGTATGAATGTGTGTGAATGGGTGAATGAGATATGTAGTGTAGAGCGCTTTGAGTGGTCGGAAGACTAGAAAGGCTATATAAGTACAGTCCATTTACCATCTTGTCTAATACCTCTAGAGACATTAAATCTAGGTGACATGCCACCCATTAGTTTAATTGAGCCATTACTTTTGTGATATACACTTTTGATAGCAGAGAAAAAATAGTTGCCAAAGCCAAACTTCTTAAGGGATTGTAACATGAACGGATGTTCGGTGGTATCAAAGGCTTTGTAGGAATCCAGAAACAAAAAGAACCTATCATCCTTCACCATTTCTGGATAATCCAAAATGTCTAGCCTGACATTATTTGCAATATGCCTCTTGTTCATAAAGCCTAAATGTGTTTAATCTATAATAGAGTCTAGTACTAATCTTAATCTTAAGATAAGTGAGATAATATTTTGTAATTGTTATTCAGTATGCAGATCGGTCGCCAATTGTCTAAAAGAAGATTGTCCTTTTTGGGTTTGGGAATGAAGACAGTAACTCCTTGGGTCAAAGTGGTGGGAAGACATTTGTTATTTATACATTTTATAAAGACTTTATGTAACAAGGGAGTCACTTCAGCAATAAAAGACTTCGAACACTCAGCTGTTCGGCTCTGGCCTCTGGACTGGACACAGAACCGAACAGTACCGCACGTCACGCCGTAATGCAAGAGCCTCGTGTGAGAGTGAAAGTTGCTACGCTCTTTACGTGCACCGTGTGACGTCAGAACGAATGGTTTCCGCTCATGCTCGCGAGGACAGGAGGAGATGAGGCGGATGCAGCTGGTGGATGTGTTGTAGTGATGTAATGTTGCCTGTTTGGTGACTACGGATGGCTGTTTGTGCCAGGCTCTGCGGAGTGGGCCAGTCGCGGAGGTGCAGGAGGCGACAGCGGCAGAACCAGCAGGATCAGGGCAGCGATTCCGACATGGACGAGGAAGAAGAGGAGCGGATCGTGGGCCAGAAGCAAGGCGACGTCGGCGGCAGAGCTGGAGGAGCTGGAGGCGCTGGAGGAGCTGGAGGCCCGAACAGCGGCGCCGACACTGCAGGGCCGAGCGACGGCAGCGGTCATGTCAACAGAGGGGGCTGTCTGCGGAGCACGGGACCTGCACACCCGCAATCATTAGCGGATTTACCGCCGGAGCTCTTAGTAGAAATCTTCTCTTTGCTTCCCGGAACCGCGCTGCCGAACGTCGCCCTCGTCTGCAAGAAATTCAAACAAATCCTCACCACGGAGACCATCTGGAGGAGGCGGTGCATGGAGGGTAAATATCAGCTTTATTCCAAAGCGTTGAGTCACGTTCATGTGTAGATATGTGGAGCAGATCGAGGGAGATTCCTCCAGGTCAGGTGGTGCTCTGCACAGCTGCGCCTCCTCGGAAATGTCCTCCATATAAAATCATTCCTATTGATCTGCACGGGAACCGGGAAGGAGATGACCGTAAACAGAAAGACAAACAGACCGAGGCCTCTCTGCTGTTATTAGGCCCATGTCAGCCATTCTGTGCAGCAGCTGATAAGACTGCTGATGCCTCCAGCGTTACCGGATCAGTGGACTGCACTGTGGCCATGCCTCAGAATGTTTGCACATGAATACTGTATAAAAACATTTAAAGATACAACGAGCTCTCTCTGCAGATGATTCATCATTCCATATGGAGCAGCACTGCTGGAACAAGTAATGAAACTGTGGAAAAAATACGAATTATTGAAAATGAGACTGAAGCATACATCCTAAATTAAAGCACATGTTATTTTATGTCATAATAGACTCTGTGATATCACAATCTTTTCTGGTAAATCAATTTATTTATAATAAATATTAAGATATTTGCGGCCCCTTTTTTAAAGCAGTCAAAACTTAGTTAAATGTTAGAGTGTTTCGCAGAGTTGGAACAGGATTCAAATTCTGGCAGGACTGAGACAGAATGTATAGACAGAGACGAATAATACAAAAACAGAAAGGCTGTATAGAAAAACAATAATAAGTGCTAATTGCGAAAGGCTGTTGAAGAGATTCAAACACATCACTGATGGTTCTGCACTGGATGAAATGACCAAACAAAGATCCGGTATTGCAACAAAGCAGTTCTGTTCATTGATGGGCAACATTGCTCACCAAAGCCTGCTACACCCACATCCTTTCACAGTACGGATGCTGCCACACGAATGGTGCCGCACCATCTCTCCCAGTGAGAGATGAAATACCAAGGATTTTTTCATTCATTAGAAAAAATCCTTGGTATTTGCTGACATTTACTGCTTCTGTCAGTTACTTTCAATGTCAAACATTTGATTTCATGACATTGTCATTTTATAGAACGTTTAAGCTATTTAGAACCCAGCTGGTGTATCGTACGGCCATTTGTTATCAAGTTTTGTGGCGATACTTTCCCCATATATGATGCAGAAATGTTTGTGGTAATATTGGATGCTGTCTCTGGAAAGTTGAAAGTTTTACTAAAGAACTTTGAACCTAAAATTACATTTAATTTAAACGTCCATCTGAGAGTCACATGGGTGCTAATCCACATAGAAAATGTCTATTTTCATTCCACCTTAAAATTATACTTAAAAAAACCCCACATTGGCTGCCATATTGGAAGTTTTCCTCCTAACATTGGAATAATGAGAGTCGATTGATTGATAATAGTTAAATACTACCTGCAGTAAAACGAGTGGTTACCAGGGTAGAGATTTTCGGGATTTGTGGTCACCATTCTGCACTTTAACGTCGTGTACTAAAAGGTTTAATAACAACAACACCACATTAACATTTTTAGTTAGCTAGCTGAAATCAAAGAATTCATCTTTTTGTTCTTCATCTCTGGACTTTTGAGGAAACTTAAGAAATGTTGTGATCAGGTTACAGTGTGGTCACATATTGCTGGCTAGTTTCCTGTTCTCTCAGTGTGATGACAGGAGTTAGATTAGATTTATCATGATGTGTACGACAACGATTCACACTATGAATTCCATGAATATGAAGATATTTGATTATAGTGTTTAAGAATCTGACTGCTAATACTGACACTTGATATTTTGTATGCAATACGTCACAGTAATATATGTTTTTACTCTGCAGAGTTTGGTATGAAGGACGATCTGAGGAAGATGGAGGTGGGAGGAGTGTCCAGCCAGGATCTCTATGTTAAACGTGAGTTTGACCTGCTTTCATGTCACATATGAATCGATCCAATAAACTATTCTACCACCTGACGTTTGCACCCTCATATTTTGTCTTGCCTTTGTGTCTGGTCAGACTGTTTTTTTCATCTAGTCTCTCCCGTCTGTTCCTCTTCTGTTTATCACCAGAGCTATCAGGCTTATTTTGCGGTTGGAAATTCCAGCTGCCACAAAACATGCCATGCAAACCTGTGGCACGTGCTGTCTCTTTTCAAATAGATTATTTTGGCACATGTCTGCATTTGTTGAATGGCTATGTTGGACCGAGCTCCAGCTCGGGCCCTGGTAGCTGCTGTACACATACCTGTGTTGTGCCCGTCCAGGTGTCAACCCACGAGTGAAGTCTGGGCGCTTTATGAAGCTCCTCCCAGACTACGAGCACATGGACTATAAAGACGTGTACACACACCGTATGTACATAAGCCTCACGGTGGATGGCTGCAGCATGAAGGGTTGTGTGAGTGTGTGTGCGAGTGGAACTCGGTGTGTATGCATCATCCTGTGTGAACATTTCTCCTCTGCACTGTTTGCCTTCATATTAATGGTGAAATGGAAGGCGGGATCGTTTGGTGTGCTGTGTGTTGTTTAAGTTGGACTGACAGGAACATGGTCAGTTTCTTCCCTTTCACAGACTCCATCCTGACAGACAAGGAGCAAACAGTTGAGTCTGCAGCTTTTAACATCTCTTCTTTTTGTGTTGTCTTCTTGTGTTTTAACCATGCACAGTGTAGCTCATAGTAAACGATGGGTGATGCATCGCAGAAATTGATCATGTGGTGTGATGTTGTGCTCGTGTGTTGCAGTGCTTCACCCATACAGACATATCTTGGGCTTATGGCAGCCTGACATAGGACCTTATGGTGGATTGCTCAATGTTGTGGTAAGTGTTGTTTCTCAGTCAGGATATTTGCATAAAGTTGAGGAACACTTACCAAATCCTGCTCATGCAGTGCTGGCAGGAGACCTAACAAGAGTTTAAGGATCTTTCATAAATTATTCACTCAGGTGGACGGGCTCTTCATCATTGGTTGGATGTATTTGCCACCTCACGACCCCCGTGTGGAAGATCCAATGAGAAGACGGCCGCTCTTCCGTATCCACATGTGGGAGAGCAAAAAGGCCACTGTGGAGTGCATGTACGGACACAAGGGTCCCCACAAAGGAGACATACAGGTACAGGCACTCACACAGCTCAGAAGCCTCTCTGTGCACCGAAGAATACTTGAACTTCAGGTTAGAAGCTAATGAAAGTAGGTCATCCGTTAACATGTGTCATATTGTTCATTTTAGACTGTGAAGAAGGATGAATTTTCAACTAAATGTAACCAGACTGATCATCACCGCATGCCAGGGGGCAGACAGGAGGTGGGTCAAATCTGATACATGAAAACGGTTGATGACCTGTTATAAATATTCATTTTGCTTATGTTCTTTACTTTGATATTGTTTGGCTGCTGTTCAGTAATTTGTGTGTGTGTGTGTGTGTGTGTGTGTGTGTGTGTGTGTGTGTGTGTGTGTGTGTGTGTGTGTGTGTGTGTGTGTGTGTGTGTGTGTGTGTGTGTGTGTGTGTGTGTGTGTGTGTGTGTGTGTGTGTGTGTGTAGGAGTTCAGGACATGGCTGGAGGAAGAGTGGGGTCGGACGTTGGAAGAAATCTTCCACGAGCACATGCAGGAGCTCATCCTGATGAAGTTCATTTACACAAGTCAATATGAGTATGAGCCTCTTCCTTCCATCACACTGCTCAACCTCTGCAGCTGAAATTCACAGTGTCAATGAGTGTGACTTAGGTTAAACACCAGCGATGAGAATGCTCGTTGTCTTAAAAGATGGTTCTAATGTTTCTTGTGGATTCACATGGAATCGGCCCACATACAGCTCTGTACATGTATAAACGCATGGAAGCTGTGAGTTCAGAAACCAGAAATCAATATTGGGTGGAAGTTTTTTTGACCAGTTGTCATATTCTACAAATAAATGTTCTAAATGACAACAATTTATTTGGAATGCAGCAGAAACATTGTCAGTAGTTCACTCAAACACAACTGAAACTAAGCTGTAGTTCTGATAGCCTGTTGGCAGAGGCTCCGATTAAAAGCTGTGGCTTTCACCTGCTTCCTGTCGACAGTAACTGCTTGACGTACCGGAGGATCTATCTGCCTCCTGTGATGCCCTCTGACCTGCTGCAGCCGGGCCTCTTCAAAGGCACCTATGGCAGCCACGGCTTGGAGATCGTCATGCTCAGTTTCCACGAGGCTACTGCGCGAGCCACCAAGCTCACTGTAAGTTAGTGAATAATCCCAACTGGAGGCTTTAAAATAAACTGACAGAACAAATATTCACACATTTCAGCCCTGCAATATAAAGAAATTGCAGCAAGAGTCCAATTCTCTGAACTTGATTTTCTATGGAAAAACTGTGAATCCTATAAAATCCTGTAAATATCCTCTGGGCCATCCCCCTCCTCCTCTCTAACAACAAACTGTTCAGCTAAAATCCCTCTTAACATGGACACCTAGACAAGCAAGCCATTTTTGAATGGAAAATGTAACACGGACCCAACAAACTGCTCTGCTAGTGGCACAGACTATAATTGTATTTCCTTTTGCAGGGAGACCCCAATGTTCCTGCAGGACAACTCACTTTGGATGTTGACCTGAACCGGGCAGTGGTCCTCCCAGATTTAGAGCAACAGCGCAACATTGAGGAGCTTTCCCGCCTGGTACTGGGGGTACACAAGGAGGTACAGAGAGAAGCAGAACAACAGGCCATGGTCACTTCTGCGGTCAGAGGTGCAGCCGAGGGAGCCTGCGGTAGCGACGGTGCAGCAGAAGGTGTGGAGGCAGACTGGGGTGCCTGTTCAGACAGCTGCCAGCCTGGCCCCAGCAACAGCACCACCAATCACCCTGAAGAGCAGCCTTTCGTCCTGCCCCTGGGGGTCACGGCTCGCAACGAGGTGTACCCTCGCACCTGCAGGCAATGGTAAGAACTCGGCTAAAGGGGCATTTGGAAAATGTCCACAGTCCACAATGCAGAGGTGGATTGATTGTAGCTGCCTTTGCCCCTGTAGCACACAGTGTGACTTTTGTTCCTGAGCTGTTAGAAGCTGTTGAAAGTTCATGGCCAACAAGCTGAGATCCTATCAGTCTCTAATGAATGCTGGTCAACGTGCATGTTGTATGTTAGTGTATAGTTGAAGTTAATAGTTTTACAGATGTTCAGCTAACAGATTTTAAATCACGTTGATGTTACACTGACATCTGTTCTCACACTGGTGTTCCTCCATTTCAGCTTCTACGGGACAGGCCTGATCGCTGGGCACGGCTTTACAAGTCCAGAGCGCACCCCGGGGCTCTTTGTGCTGTTTGATCAGGACCGTTTTGGTTTCATCTGGCTGGAGTTGAAGTCTTTCAGTCTGTACAGTCGCCTGACGGACCACCTAGCCCATGCTCACGCCCCAAACATGGAGCGTTTTGAGGCCATGCTGCGCAACATGCAGTCCTGGACATCCTGATGCATCACGCTTTAAGTATCCTCCCACTATAGGGTGCATAATAACAACCGTTGCACACAAATTCACCTCTGTCCTCTGCTGACAACGCTACTATCACGATAACTCGCTAGGTTCTATCTAGATCTGTTTCACACACATTGGGTTTTACTACTAATTAAGCTAGTTTTATCACCCCAAGCACTTTGAAAGGCCCCAAAGTCACCATTTATCATCTCAGCTCTGTATGACCATGACTCTCCAGTGCAGCATGATAACAGGTCACATTAACCTTTTTTTATTTATTTATTTATTCCCTGCAGGAGAAAAGGAATGATACTTCATACCACTTATTACAGATGAAACTGTACGTGCCTCTGATTCTAAAACATGTCTGTACTCGGTAGTGCTTGAAAAAGATAAAGGTGTCCAATGTATTCTACTATATAGTATTATACTGATTTTAGTGCCCAACATATTGAACTGCATGCTGCGTTTTAATTAGATCTAAGCGTATTACACACATAACCATTCTCTAAACACGATTATTTATTTTCAATGAAGCAGCATGCCCTGCTTTTTAGTTGCTTATTTTATTTTATTTTATTTTATTTTATTTTATTTTATTTTATTTTATTGCTTTAGAGACATCATAATTTAAAGACAGCATCTCAGGTGTTTTTCTCCTTACGCCACATGTCAGTGAAAAACAGGGGAAAGTATTGATGTGTATAACTAAAAGGTTTTATTGAATTGGCCAATAAAAACACTGAGTGAGTTTTACAACTGGGCAATTTTCTAATCATTGACAAGAGGATTTGCTGTCTTATCTAACACTGGAGCTCCATCAGCCGGTCTTCAGCCAGACTGACTTTTTTTTGCCCTTTGTACTTGAGATATTGTTTTCAGTGATTCATCAGACACCCAACATAATATTATGTAAATTGGAAAGATGTATTGTACTGCAGTAGAATAACATAACCTATACATGAGCTGGATTAAATGGAAATTCAACAGTATATGTGCTCATGTAATGATGATGTTCAACACAAACATCTCTTTCCTTCTGAAATGTTTTGCATTCGTTGTTTGTTGAAATGGCTGACGTGGCGTTTGCCTGGCTTTATACCTGCAAAGCTGTTTTCCTCCTGATTTATTTGGAACTTGAGACCAGGCTAGCTCAACATTCTACGAACCAACAGCTCAAAGTACCAAGTAAGTGTCTGTATGTCTCACTACGGCCTGATGGTGAAGCCCAGTAGCTTTCCTACTCCAAGTGCACTTTTCTGGGCGGTATAGAGAATCATTCAAAACCACTGGCCAGCACTTTTATATCAGACTGCAGCTTTACTAACATTTGCAACAAAAAAAAGTGTCTGCTATAATATTATTCATGTTTTTCTTTTTTTTTACATTCTCCCTCTGCTACTTAAATGATTTGCCTTCAAAAAATGTTGCTTTGTACTATTTTCAATGTCATGCGCCTGATTTGGTGGAAACAAACTTAGTTTGACCTATTGAACTACTCACATCAGACTTCAGGGAGCTTTTCAGCTTAGGCGCTCTTCTCAGTAATAAAAAAAAAAAAAAAAAAATTAAATATACAAAACTAAAAACCTTTTTGTGAAATCTGTTTTTATGTGAATCCCATTGCTGTCACTCAAGTAAACTGTTCTCACCCATCATCTCAAATGATTCATCTGTCACTGCTGCTTTATTGAAGTGCCACTGATGGTTAGTTATGATTATGTGTAATAAAATCTGTAGCGCTTCACACACCCTGTGTGATACAGCAAAGTACTGTTGTCAGCCCCTGTCCCCACAGCCCCTCTGCCTCTGTCATTGGGCCTCTTTGGTTCCCATAGTGGTTCCATCGGGCATATACAGGCCATGGTAATCTTTTCACATAAATCGTTTGTTTGTTTGTGTGTGCGTGTGTGCGTGCGTGTGTGTGTGCGTGTGTGGGTGTGTGTGTGTAGAATGAAATTGGTAGATACAATCATAACTGGATAAGAACATTTGACATATCTTCAAAGACTTTTATTTTATATTTGAATCGAGATCATTAAAAAATATTAGAAACATTGTGTGCTCAGACAGTGTCATCCTGTGTAGTGTGTGTATTTCCCTGCCATGGATTCATAATGTACACAGTGGCTACTGCATGTTTTACCCTGCTACGACACACATTTTTAAAGGTTAAATGTGGAATTTTAAAAAATCCTCTGAAGACACATTTTAAACAGGATCTTTCTAAATTTAATACAACGTTATGTGCTTTGTATACTAAATACTTTGTTCAGTGTCATTACATTAGCTGAACAGTGGTTTTACAGTAAGTCTAATGCAGTTTTGGATGACTTGGTAGTGGTTAAAGATGGAATCAACAACAAAGAGGACGTGACTGTTCTACAGCTCGCTGTGCTCCTTCTCTGTCACTTGTTGGCGCTTCTCTGGGAGGGTCTGAGTCAGGAAGACAAACCGCTTCTTCTTCAAGTGTTGACCAGTTGACTGCTCCATTGCACGAATTTCCAGGTACTTTTCTTCTACTCCGTACTTTGGCCAGTGGACAAGATTGTCCCCATTAGGAGACCTTTACACACACACACACACACATTTTATAAACAACTTTTGTCTTGTCTTTATATGTATCATGACTTATAATGGTGGTTAATTCCTACCCTGTGCGAGCAAAGTTGCCCCAGTAACTCATCATGGTTCTGCTCAACTGCTCCTCCTCTTCAGCGCACGCATCTAAAATGAAGTTCTGGTAAAACTCTGCACAAGAGAACACTGATGGTCCGCTGACATAGTGATTTTTATATTGCACTTACCCGTTAATCTGATATGTGAGGTTGTGAAGCACAGTCCAAATACTGTAAAGATCTCATCTCCGTGGTCACTCCCTACAAAGCTCGGCCTGTTTGCCTGCAGGAATTTGGGGGAATGCCGATACTGGTACAGGTACGTGGGGGCACCGGCATCTAGTTGTAGACAAATGGGTGTGATTATAGCTTGTTTGTGAGTGACATGGTGGAAAATATTAAAGTAACGCTGTGTGACCATTATCACATAAACGAGCAGATTTCAAATCATGTTGAAAATAGATTTGCATAGTCTTGTGTAAACAAACCTCTGTGAGCATTAGCAGCCTTTATGGCTGGTATGTTGAATATGATATCTCCAAGCAACTCAGTGAAGCCGTCTCTGTTTTTCACACGATCTTCACCGGTTCCAGTATATTCTTCTATGATCAAATCTCTCAAGGTTGCATCTTTGGGCTTGGGAAAATGAGCAACACATCTGTCAGATAACTTAGAGCAATACAGAATGATACAATACAGAAATGTTGCAACACCAGGCAGCTTGTCTTACATCAGGGAAGAACATGTAAAGTACGTTCATGACATCCTCCTGACTAATTCCCTCTGTCCAGTTTGCAGGCACGAAGAACTACAAAAAGACACAGCTGGAATGAACATTTCCGGCACAAGCAAAACAAAATCTTTTCATGGGCTCATCTGGAAATCTGCAACAATTTAGCATTCATGCGTACAGTTGGAAGTAACCAGCCCCCTTCATCATCATTAATTCCAGTCATGAATGGTACAGTGAGGAGTTCATGTTTACTGAACAGCTCATCCACAGGTTTTTTGAGGAAGTGTCCATCAATGTTGACGGCAAATCTCACTGTTGGATCCTTAGAGAATAAAATGGGTAAAAGAAAAAAAAACATTAAGACAACTTAATAAGCAGCCACATAATAATAATTTATGAGTTTTACATACAGTATCTCACCTGCGTAAGATTCACATAGGTATTCAAATCGAGGTTTCTTATGCAATCAGCGATCTCCTCTGTGCTCTCAATGCTACAGCCAGATATGTTTGCTACCACCTGAGGACAACAATTTAGAAAGCACAAAGATTTTGTGACATTCTCAATTTTTTGTTTCTCAAGAAGGTTTACACACAGAAATGAAACACTGATGATCAACCTGTGCCATCGAAAGAGGATCATTTGTCAGGATTACGTCCATTGCAGCAGTGCCACTCTCAGCAATGCCACGGTGGAGTAGGCCTTTGGACAGCGGTGAGAGGAGCTGTTGATTCAGTAGACAGAAATAAAATGAGAGTTGTGTGTGCAGCAATGATTAAACTCTGCAATACCTGCAAAAACAACTTACCTGGAGAGAAACGCTCACTCCACCAGCAGACTCTCCCATTATGGTGACTAAATCTGGGTTTCCCCCAAAGCTATGAATGTGCTCCTGAATCCACCTCAAAGCTTGAACCTGGTCCAGTAGGCCAAAGTTCCCTGACATGTGCTCATCTCCAGTGCTGAACACAACATACAATTATCGTCTGTCAGGCTACGTTTACACTAGCTGGTAAAAATGATTTGAATTTTTGTTCACATGGCAAAAATCTGATCAAAAGTAGCAGAATGTGATCATGGTTTGTTCATTTTAACTATTATTATTTACCTCAGAAAGCCTAGAAATCCTAAGCGGTACTGGATCAGAACCACAACCACATCCTGGTATGCAGCCAGGGCGGAGCCATCATACAATGAAGCTGAGCCCATACCAAACCCTCCTCCGTGGATCCAGACCATGACCTGGTGAGGTGACGAAAGAACTTTTATACAAAGCATGAACGAACATTTTTACTTTATTCTACATCAAACTAAACTAAGACTTTAATCTGACTTTAATCAGAGGTAATCCCTTTGCAGTCTGGTTCTAAATATGATGCCATCATTCATACATCCAAACCTGCAACAAAGGCTTCTTACTGGGAGCTTGGCATCATGAGCTCTGTTTGAAGGAGTGTAAATGTTGAGGTAAAGGCAGTCTTCTGAAATGTCTGGGACTTCTACCATGAAGCCATCCATTTTTTTTAGCAGATCAAAGGTAAACTGTCTATGTTGAACACACCTGAAAAAGAGAAGTGTTTTATTAGTAAGTAGGACATCATAACTGGACATCACTTTCTCAAAGCGTGGTATGAAACAACTGAAGCATGTGAACGCAGCCTTACATTGGTGGCTGGCGGGTGGCGTCCCTCAATCCTTCCCATCCCTCTACCGGCTGAGGAGCAGTCAGTCTCAAAGCAGGGCCCACGGGTGGCTTGGCGAATGGGATACCCAGGAAGGCATGGACCCCGGACTCCTTCCCCTTTACGTTCACGTAACTACCTCTCAGGCTGCCGAGCTTTGTGTGGACTTCAGGTGCTGTCGGGATATTAGGGCTGAGTCAGAATTGTCGTCATGTGACACTTCACTGTTTGCCAATTCAGTTTCTACATGTAAATATGTAAAATCCGTTAGTTGGTTGGTTGTAGGTTATGTTACAAGCAGGCAAGTGTTTGATTTCTGACATGTCAAACCATTTGAGAACACTTTCCCCCTCTCCAATTTTTAAGACAGACTTTATTGATCGACAACAGGGAAATTCACTCGTTACAGCAGCTCCCAATACACAAGGTGGATAAGACAAATACTCATACATGACATATAGAAATACTAGATATAAAAAAGATATAAGAGGTATATACACCTTTCCAGCGTACAGATGTAAATGATTTCACAGAAATAATTGTGTCGGTTATTGAATACACACACATTGATGTTTCACCTTGAGCTCTGGGGTAGTTTCAACATTTCCCACTGGTCTGTTCAATCTAGAATTCATTCAGTTAATTATTCACCCAAATGTACTGATTAATCCATTCAAATAAAAAAAGCAAAACAAAAAATTGTTATTCTGTAACATTAAGGTAGCATCTTTTTAGTTTGATACTTCATGCATTGTTCATGCACACCACTGTTAGTGGATCTAGTTCGACTGTAATGACAAGCACACCCATTCAAACACCCATTCAGAGCTACACCCTAGTTCACCTGTGACCCACTGACCACACACACACACACACACACACACACACACACACTCATGTTCCTGCACAGCACCACAGCAGTGAGTGTGTAGGTGAAAGTTGCTGGATTGGTTTTTGTTCTACTCACCGGGCAGGTCTGCAGCAACATGGAGAAAAAAGACAGAAAGACAGAGGAAGGTTTGCTTCACACGGAGCTCCATGCTGCTCTCTCTGCTGTGGACTACAACACTGTGTCGCCTCCTCCCCGCGAAACTTCCTCTTTAACTTTATAACATAGCTCCACATTATGTTACGTAATGGCCTGCCTCCTGCCTGCCTACTTGGAGAGTTTCCAGCCACTGCCACAGCTGAGCAACAGGACACCAGACGAGCTGCTCCACACCAGGACTGACATATGGACATGGCACAGGCGGGAAAACAGGTGCAAACATGAAGCGTCTTGGTAACGGTCATGGCGTAGTTTTCCTCTTTATGTTAATGACAACAACAGTTCTTCACTTTAAATGGTCTGTCATCTGAAGAGGGCGCTGTTCGTCTTCAGGAGACACAGTGGAGGTGTCCACATACAGTCTAATGTTACAGCAGAACTGTGGTGTATGAAGACGAACAGGCAGACAGGTCACACTGGCTGGCTAAAGAACGAGTTTCTATGATGCATGTGTTCTATGATGGTTCACATTCACATTTTTAGTAGCTTTAACTGATCTCAGTTTGATCCATTGATACCTTAAATATTACCTTCCATTGAATACCTGCTATTGATTGACTGCATTTATTAAACATCTATGGTCTTTTTTTTTTTTTTGAAAAATACTTTTGTAATATTTCAGTAATGTAACAGTACTTCCACTTGAATACACATTATCAGTACCCTTTCCACCACTGACAGCTATAACCATATAAATATAAAAATGGGTTATCATATAAATGATTAACAGAACTAACTTCAGTGAGGTAGCTGCTGAAATGGCTGCTGCTCACTGTTTATCTATTAGTGATTTCAGTTAAGTTCACTTTTAGTTTAGTCTGATGAAACATGAAGAAAGGAGACATATTGTGCAGGCGAGAGATACATGATTAATTATTTTAGTTAAATAAATGTAGTTTAGATATGTTTGAGCTGCTAGTTGCACTTGAATGAACTGTCAAGTCATTGGTGACAAATTTAAAAGCTCTTTATCAGTACAGAAGGTGCAGAAATATCTTCAGGTTCATCTGCAGGAACACCTTTACAATCTAAAGGTAGCACACACCTTCAGATATCCAGAGTGGTCAGTGCTTGATTTAATCAATGTTGGACTATGAGACATGGCTTAATATTCATATTGCTTGCTCACCACCCTTATTGTTAGTAATGTTTTTGGCTGCTTTGTGTTTGTTCACTCTTACTGTCCCAACATTTGCCTATACGTGGGTTTAATGCATGTACAATATGTAATGATATAAATACTGTACCATAACTGTTGGAAACTCAAAGTAAACCCACAGAACACACCACAACAGAATACACAACCCACTGATGTAAAGTAAACACAAACATTTATTACAGGGTTGCTGTACTGTATTTCATCACATCAACCTCTACATGTTTGTCTTGTATCATACTCATGCATTCTTGGTCCAGAAATATTAAACTTTCCTTGTCTTATATAGTGTTGCTTCATATTAAAAAGTACAGTACATGTATTGGAAAAGTAGCACAAACATTTGGAAATGACATCTCACTCACATATTATGTCATTTCAGAGGCTGTGTATCACCTTATCTCTGTGTCCAGTACAAAGGACAGGGGTGTGTTCAGCTCTGCTTAACAAAAAGTCTTAAAGCAGAAGGACATCAAATGGAGCAGAAATATGTCAGGGATGTACTGTCAGAATGTAGTGAATATAAGACAAAATTATATACAGTGTATTGATTGTGTCTTTCTGCACGATCACCGGATGTGTCACTTCCTCATTCTAAACACTATATGGTAGGCGTGACTTAAATGGAGACTTTTTTGTTCAAACATCCTTGGTTTCACATTCAGATATCACATTTAGAAACCAACCTTGCATCTAAAGTCTAAAACTGTTTGCTAAATTAACTTTTGAATACCTCTCCAACGTTTTTTTGATCATGTAAGGCCTGAAAGCAGCAGCGCACTAGAATAAATGGAGGTTTTTAAATCATTGTATCTGTTCTGGAGAACATGAGTAAACCCTAAGTGCAAAGACATCTATAGGCTGAGAATAGTTCAGAAATGTGTATTAGACAAAGTCAGATGGGTAAACTGCAGGGGGCAGGTGGGTGTCAGGTGGTCAGGAGATCCAAGCAGTGCACGGCTGGTGGCGGCAGATATCCAAGGGAATATCAGGGGTCCTGATTGTGTGTTCTTCAAAAACTGAAATGGGTAGTTATTCATTGCTTCAACAACTGAAGTAAACACAACGATCTGGCAGAGTTTGGAAGGTCGAACCAGTGTTATTTGCTGTACCGTGATTGGCTGATGGGCTGCAGCTGGTTATCTGTGGTAGTGGAAATAATTTAACTATATTACTCTTTTGAGGCTGACGCTTAATCAAACATATGTTTCATATTTTGTTTGTTGCTCAAAGGCTATACTGTACTGAAGGCTATATTTGGGTTTTTATTTAAACACAGCAAGGCTAGAATTTTAGCCACTGTAGCAGTGCAAAATCTACTGATACTATGTGTACTATATGTCAGTGAATGTCAACTGGTGGCCCACGGGCCACATCAGGCCCACCAGAGCTTTCTATCTGGCCCCCAGAATATTACTGGATTTCGGAATAGCCTAGTGAAGAGCACAAAGTATGTTTCTACATTTTTCTCTAAGTGAAATGAAACAAACGCCCTCTGAAGCACGCCTCCAATTAAAAATGATGTCTGTCAAAATTGTCCTTTCTTGGGCTCCATTTCCCCACACAATAATGCACATTATAGATCCTGTACTGGTCCCAGTACCAAAATGAATGGATAAGATAAGATAAGATATAACTCAAAAGCCTGATGTGACTTCTATCTTGTCTAACTAACGATATGTTGCTACTACCTTTTATTCATAAGTACTCTCATTCCTCCTAGCTCCTTCTTTCCATCCATCTGTGTCATTTTTGAATCCCTCCGTCACCTTTTTACAGTGTTCCAGTGTGCAGTGGCTCTGTGGCTGCTGTCTTCTCTCATAATCTGTAAAGAATATCAGGACTTTGCTGCAGTATGATCTGCTCTAGTGTTATTCAATACTTTACCATCAGAAGAGGACAGTGTTGAGGTGTGTATGTGTGTGTGTGTGTGTGTGTGTGTGTGTGTGTGTGTGTGTGTGTGTGTGTGTGGGTGTGTGTGTGTGTGTGTGTGTGAAATCCAAAAGTAGATCCCAACTTATATTTCACCCTGCACCAATCTGAACTTGACACTTGATCCTCATTGTTAATATATTCATGACATATATTTCTGTAAGCACATATTTGAAATCCAAGGGAAAATGTATTTTCTCTGTGTGTTCATATTAGACCTGACTGATGTGTATCATCATTTCCCTCTATTTCTCCATCACCAAGCTCTTAATGCGCTCAAATGGGGGGTCACCTTCATATCAGATAGCAGCTAATGATGACTGGACTCTGCATGACACATGAAACGCAGATGAATGGTGATGTCTGTTGTGAACATCCATCACAGTTTACAGATCAACCTCCAGCTGTGACCCATAGATTGTGTGAGTTTTGCTTAACTTCTTTTTGTATGTGTTGACTACTACTTTAATAGTCTGTACCTATCCTCTGTATACATTAGTGAGTGAGTGAGTGAGAGAGAGAGAGAGAGAGAGAGAGAGGGAGAGAGAGAAATGTGCAGAGCTATTCTTTTGGGAGGAGGAGGAGGAGGAGAGGAAGTAGCTGTTAATGGTTGTTTGATCGATCAGAAGAGCAGCTGTTCCTATCTTGGAAACAGAGAGAGAGAGAGAGAGAGAGAGAGAGAGAGAGAGAGAGCATAGGACACTAAGGGCATTCACTGGATTCCTCTGAGAGAGAAGCATTCTTCTGCCTTACTGTGCCGAGACCGTAAAAGAGGAAAGAGTTCTTTATACCAACAGACCAACAGACCAGAACAGACAACTTTTTTGCTTTAGCCCTCCTGTAGACCAAGGACCACCACTTCATTGACGATCATCTGCCCAGGATTACTTCTTGGTAAATCTGGACCTTCTGTTAAGTAGACTGAAGACAACTTCTTCAATGGACCCTGCTTCAGTAGACAGAGGATCGATAAATTCTGCTTCATCGGGCCCAGCATCATCTCTTTAGTAGACCCAGAACTACCTCTTCATTAGACTCATGAAGGTTACTTCAGTGCTCTTCAATACAACCTGGTCTTTGTTTAAGGAGACCACCTCTAAAATTTACCTAGTCCTGCTCCAGTAGATCCAGGACCACCTCTTCAGTTGTCCCAGATTGACTGCTCCATCTGACCTAGGACCACATCTTAGTAGACAAAGGACTGCAAATCTAGTAGAACCAGGACCTCTTCCTCAATATACACCAGCCTGCTACTACAGGTACCATCTCTTCAATCAACACAGGTCCACTCAGTAGCTGCAATATTGTCTTTTGTTGATCCAGAAAGCCAACAGCAGTGAAGCCAGCTTCGAGTTCTAGAACACAGCACAGGCCTAAAAATAATCCCAGTTACCTTTAGACATACAGGAAGCAAAAAGAAATTTAGCTCCATCCAGAGTGGCTGCTGAGCCCCTCCTACCTGTCCAGTCCATGCTGCTGTTTCTGGTAATGGACCCTGCTGAGGATGGGGAGAAGTTGGAAGACCAGTGGGAGAAATGGTACATTGATTCTTTATGTTCTTTAACTTACCATGAGTAGCACTACCCACTAAATTATCATTTTTTTTTTTTTAAATACAGAATAAAGGAATGACATTAATAGAAGACTGCACTGATGTATACATTCCAACTATAACTTTGTATGTATATATTCCTAACCACACTGCTCAAAGAAAGTACCTACTGGCAATAATTAGTAGCCAGAAGTTTAAAAATGTACAGGTTCTTTGAACAAGCTGGCATTAATGAATGTTTTCTGACAATATCCATGGTCTTCCATTGTCACAGTGTTTGCCAGTGTCCAGTGTTTTAGTGTATGTGATGTGAACATTCCGCATTATAGATCCTATTCTGGTCCCAGTACCAAAGGGAATGAATAACATAGGACTCAAAAGCCTGAAGTAATTTCTTTGTGAGAAGTGAGAAACGTGGCTCGAATGGAAAATATCTAGGACATTATGGATCTATTTTTTCTGTTAGGCTATTTTCAAGATGAGATAGCAGCTGACAAAGTTTGGTTTTAGGGGTAAAATTTGTCAAATGTTAGAAACTGCCTAACATTAGCATACACGGACAATCTGAAGAAAAGAAAAGTTGAGTCTGTTAAACTAACTGGATTATCCTGGAACTACTTACATTATCCTGTGGTAAACTTGTCTCCATTGGCTTGCACCAGTACACACAAGCATAGACTTTAATGAAGATGCAGTCCAGTGCAATGATGAGAGTCAGACAAAATATTCAACTGACATCAAGATTTAGAAATCACATGGTCCACTTAAGAGGTGTCTGACATGACATAACAATATTCTTCTAGGCTTGAATGTGAGAGATAAATTGTAATACTTACAGTTACAGGTAAGAAGGACATATGAATGTTTTCTTTTCTTCTGCTCCTCAGGTTGACTGATGACTTCAGTTTGAATGAATTTGAAGATGAAGACCTGTCTGAACTTACTGAGATGACAGATCAATACCATGAACAAGTAGGAGAGATGCACCATTTAGATATTTATAAAAATGTAACAAACATGGTGGCAGCTGGTCAGTTTGGTAACCTTTGGTAAATATCTGAGTAAGTAGTCTTCAGTGAACACTAATTAGCATTAAGAAAATATTTATTTGGTCCAAATTTGTTTCTGATTTAGTTCTATGGTCCTCACATTCTAACAACATTAACAGAGTCAAAGCATTTTGTTGCGTGCCCGGTTGATCCGACATATTGTACTACCAAGTTAGACTTGAAAGTTTTTGTTGGTTTGCTGCATGCCTCAGTCTAAACAAACCATGTATCATTAACATAAACCATCCTAACATTTCCTGATACTTGCTTTCACCATAATGCTCATTTAATATTTTTGATTTGACCATTAAAAAGGGCAACAACATGCTTCTATTGCAGCGAGCCGCTCACAGGCAGAAAGAAATTAACAATAAATCAGCTGTAATGCACATTTGATCAGCCAGGACGTACAGAAGCTAAAAATGTACCATGCTTGCAGTAATATTTTAATGCTGTTTTAATGCTGAGATAGCAAAGCTCATTTTCCAATGATAACTGGTTAATTTATCGTATTATCTTGTAAAAACAAATGGCAGATTCTCAAGGTAACAACATCACTTCATAATAAAAAAAAGTGCTCTCATCTGTGAAGTCGCAGCTGGCCTAGTCTTCTTCCTCAATGACAAGGACTAATCTGAATGTTTTCTCTAATGCAGAGAAAATGTAATGCAATGTCTTGGACCTTGATTGAAATACAGTCAATCAATAATTGATGCTCCAGGACACTTAAATCAGTTGCTATAGTTGTCAAGATGGCATTGCAATCCTCATCTCTGATCATTCTAATAAGAAATTATGGGAAATTAATAATAAATGGTTGATCACTTCACAAGCACAGCCAACCTTAGCTTCCACAATAAAGTGCTTGGATTGTTGTCTTTTAACTTAATATGTATGCAAGAAATGGGAAAGTGTAACATTGATATTGACATCTGATGCTTTTGGTCACCTTGTGCCTACATTTTAGCAAATATTTGATCACTTTTATGATCCAATGTACAGCCTGAAGGACACCAAGAGCTGTGGAGAGAAATTAGAGATAGTCTTCCATGGTAGTCTGACAAACATCTCCTGCTCTTTACATAGTGCCACTGATTAGATCAGTTCTACCATGTATGTTGGGATCAGCTGATCATGTAATAATAATGGTCATTGGTCAGTTTATTGGTAGTTATATCATAACTGAGGTTTGCACCAAAGTTGTCTTCTGATATCTGTGGAGGATTCACCACATGCAGGGTGGGAAGCTCCAATGTTGTAAGGCTTTGTTCCAGGTTGCAGGTTGTATAAATGTAGGGAGTCTGACAAATCATTATCATTTCGCTTCTCCCTGAATGATCGCTAACTGAAAAGACAATGGATAGTGAAAATATGGAGAGACATGGCACTATATTTCAGGGTAAAACGACATATTTGATAACGTATTAGCTAACATTAGACAACAGCCAATGTCAGCATTCAACGACAACATTTACATGATATGATAGAAAACGCCTAATGGCCTAAGGGCTAAACATGTATTTAAGCCTAATAAATAAAAGCTCAGCATTGACTGAGCTGCTGTAACAGGTGGACACTTTGAAGGTGCAATCTTGGTGGTGGACACATACTCCCTCTTGTAACAATTGACACGTACACGGACACATGCACTCGTATTTTCACATGCATTTGCAAAAGTGGGATATATACATGCACTACTTTTCAATTGCCTGAAACACAACAGTGCACTATTTGAGCTTCCCACCCTGAGCATGATGAAAATGGACGTTGTGCGAATGTGGCTGATATGGCATGACTGCATTCCCATAATTTGACGTAGAATTTTATGAACAATTCTGGAAGTTATGTATGTTGCCTGTCACACCTCTTCGAAACTGGCAGGTTTTAAGGAGCTGACTGATTTGCTGGCCACAAGCAAGGGTGACTCACTGACTGATCTGTAGCATTTAAATTGACTGGAATGTTAGCTAACATTGTAGCTTGCAGATTAAGTGACTGGCTGTTTTCTGGTCCACTGTGTGATCTTTTGCCTGAGTAGCCTGCTGGTGGGCTAAACATGACAAATGGTTTGTTCATTTTTGCTGACTGGTGTTAATTGGTGGTTGAGTGGTTAAATGAATGGTTTGCTGGCTGCTTTGTTGACTTACAGACCAGAAGACAGTTTGGCTTGTTTACTGACTGGTCTGCTGTCTTTGTCTCTCCATGGGATCACTGTTACAGTATAATCTTATTTGACAGAGTTACGCACACACACACACACACACACACACACACACACACACACACACACACACACACACACACACACACACTGTGTTTATTAGCTTTAGTTCACACAAAACGCCACAGGCAGATGAGCTGATGATGTCATGCCTTGCTCTTGGTTGGCTCTGACTTTCTCCTCCCCCTCTCTCTCTCTGCATCTCTGTCCCTCTCCTCCCTGCCTTTGCTCTGTCAATCCTCGTTCACCCCATCTCTGTTCAACACCACCCACCTCTCTGGCTCTCTCTCTCTCTCTCTCTCCCTCCCTCCCTCCCTCCTTCTGTCTCTCTATCCGTCCTCTCCATTCCACTCTGCTCCTGCCAGGAAGATGATGGTGATGATGATGATGTGACACCGTGGCCGGCCAATGATCACGCGAGGAGTGAGTGGAAGGGGTGTGTCCAGAGGCAGAGCTTGGAGCTGATTGATGCTGAGAATACAGAGGAGGAAGAAGAGGCAGAGAGGGAGGTTGAGGAGGGTGGGGGAGGCCTTGTCCGAGCTGAGGAGCTCCTGTGCTGGCTTAATAAAGGAGGTGAAGAGGAGGAGGGAGGGAGGAAGCTGTCACCTGTCAGAGGGGGATCAACCTGTGCTGTCATGGACAAATATCGACCAAAGAGACCGACCACCCTGGCTCTGTTTCCACAGCTGCCACAAGCCGGCACCCAGGTAGGGAGGCTGGGAGGATCCCCTGTGTTTAAAATGAGCTGGGCAAATGGGTTAGTGTGTGTGATCATGGGTGGATCCTGGATCCTGTGTTTAGGATGATGCAGCAGTAACATCAGGCAGAATAAATAGGTTACTGTGGGTATGTGTGTGTGTGAGAAAGAGAGAGAGAGAGTGTGTATTTCCTTGGAGGATGCTGTCTTCAGAATGAGACAGCATTGGCTAGCTGTTTATCTGTGTATGTGTGTGCCGTTAGGTGTGTGCATGTGTGTGTGTGTGCGCTGGCAGTGGGTCAAATCTTAAAATGGTTCAGCAGTGGCTTTATGTTGCTGTGTTGTTTCAGTAAATAGGTCCCTGTTTTGTGACAATATTCTTCATGAATACCTCGATTATGAATAGGTGTATCATGAGTCGGTCATGTAGCTGCTTTATTTTTTTCCACAAGCAGCCAGGGGTTCAGTCACTTGCTCAAGGACACTTTGACTGAACACGGTGGCTATCGTGGGAATTGACCCCGATTGTGTTATTAAAATGAGAGCCTCCAAGCTATTCCGCCATCTCATGAAATATTTATTTTAAGATGGACCTGCTGTAGTAATATCTACTAGTAAAAGGACAGAATGATTGTGAAGTAGTTAGCCTTGGCTAGTAATGAGTGCTCTCTGGAGGGAGACAGCAGTAGCAGTAGTAGTTTCCTGGCGTATCCCTTTAAATGAGTTGTATCCTGTTTACTGTGCCAGTACAGATCAGAGCACAGTCATTTGACCATAAACTGGATTTCCCTTCAGTTCGTTTCTATAAACACTTATCTGCATATGAATGTAGAATCTGTTAACAAGGTACCAAGATTTTTGCACGGGAAACTTTTTCTGGTTTCTGTTTGTAGTCCGAGTAGTATTGACCAATCACGTTTGAGCGGGCTTGCATGCAGGTAAACGGTTTGTGTGGAGAGCAAAAGGGGTGGAACATGACGGGTGAAATGCCATAGCAGAATCCAACGATTGTCTGATAACGATTTAGCTCTTTATTAGCATTTTTAAAAAACATATGTGCATTCAAATGTGGCTATCTATTTATAGATATTAGCCAAAATGTGATTCATGCTCATAGTGTTGCTAATCGGATTGCGGAGGAAGTCTATCCACTGATAGCTGTTAATGTCTCCTAGTTACAGAAGCCCTGAAACATTTGCTGCAACTAGATGCTAAATCATTATCAACGATAAGCAATTCAGCATAGAGATGGTGAAATGATGAGCTTTTGGGTACTAAGTCCCAAATAATAAGACAATAGAAATATGGTATAGATGGTTAAATTTGGACATATATTACTAAACAAACAAGACAGTAGGCTGGTGTTTTTTCTTTGAATGTGGTCAAATCATCAAATTTAAACCCTTATCAAATCTAGCCATATTTATTTTTGACATTTCTAAGTAACAGGAGTTGTTCAAACTAAAACATCTGTAATCACCTTTTCTAGCTTAAGACGCAGAAACCTAATGTTTATAAGCTGTGAGATGGGGTGAGCAGAAGAGGATAAAGTATGAAATGTTAATTAACAGAGCAGCAGCTGACACTGAAATAACATCTGTACCCTCCTGAGCTTCTTAGTAAGAAAGATCAGAAACAATATAAAGAACAGCTTATAGTTTTTATTTCCACTGGGTCAGACAAGATAAAAGATTTGCAAGTCTGAAAAGAGTCTGGCTCTAGAAAGGCAAAACTCTGGACTCTTCTTTCTTCAAGTCTTTACTAGTCATGATCCCATCATCAAAAATGAACTTCACAAACTTCCAGGAAACTTGAATTGTTCCATTCGCTCCATCAGCACTTCACCACTATGTGTATTGCAGCTCTTTAATTACATTTAAAGAAACTGATTTGAGGACATGACAGAAAAGGTAGCGAGACAGCTGAAATATTTCTATTAGCACCCGGGCTAATATTTTGTCGGCTTCATTCCTTGTGTTAATTAGTCTATTGGTGGTTCAATATTTAAAACTTACAAATCTATAACAAACACCATAAAACTCACTCATAAAACTCAAAAACGCCCTTGGTGAATTTAACAAAGTTAAAGAAGTTTGGCTTTCAAAAGTTTACCATCATAACTCATACATGCTCTCTTCTAATCTAATTTGAGTTTTCAGAGATGTGGTTGCATTTTCAACCAATACCATGCCTGACTAGGCATAACCCTGAGAGGGGGGGTCCTATGGCAGTATAACTAAGGGATGACCTGAGCCAGCCCAAACTATAATCTCTATCAAAAAGGAAAGTCTTAAGTCTACTCTTAAAGGTATGACCGTGTCTGCCTCCTGAACCCAGAAAGGTAGTTTGTTCTACAGAAGAGGAGCCTGATAGCTGAAAGCTCTGGCTCCCAATCTACTTCTGGAGACTATAGGAACCACAAGGAACCCAGCATCCTTAGAGCGCAGTGTTCTAGAGGGGTAATAAGGTATTATGAGCTCTTTTAGATATGATGGTGCCTGACCATGAAGAGCTTTGTAAGTAATGAGAAGAATTTTAAATTCTATTCTAGATTTAACAGGTAGCCAATGCAAGGAAGCCAAAATAGGATAGATGTGATCTCTGATCTTGGTTCCTGTCAGAACACGTGCAGCAGCATTCTGAATTAACTGCAAAGTCCTAAGAGACTTATTGGAGCAGCCTGATAACAAAGAGTTACAATAGTCCAGCCTAGAAGTAACAAATGTGTGGACTATTTTTTTCTGCATCCGCTTGAGACATGATGCGTTTGATTTTGGCGATGTTATGTAAGTGGAGGAATGCAGTCCTCGAAATTTGTTTTATGTGGACGTTAAATGACAAATCCTGATCAAAAACAACTCCAAGATTCTTTACAGTGGAGCTGGAGGCCAGGGTGATCCCATCGAAAGTAACTAAGTCTCTAGAAATAGAGTTTCTGAGGTGTTTGGGTCCAATTACAAGAACTTCAGTTTTGTCTGAATTTAACATCAGAAAATTGTAGGTCATCCAACTTTTTATATCCTTAAGGCATGCTTGGAGTTTAGTTAACTGATTGGTTTGATCAGGCTTGATCGATAAATATAATTGGCTTTACTAATATCTGCCTTGTGTGAAATAGTCTACATTAAAGCCCACAAACAAAATATTAGATAAAGACTAATTATAGACATACAGCGTGAAATGCATGACATACTGTTGCAGAAGGTTGAATTATTCCATGGCTGGAAGGTAGATTAATCACATGGTGGATGCTAAAGTGTTAGCATGAGTACTGACAGGAGTGGATTTTGTTGCTATTCTTCTTGCAAGATATTAGATACATTTGACCAATCAGTCGAAGGTCGAAGCATAGAGGGTGTTATAGTGTATACTGTACTAACAGTAAAGTCATTTGTGATATTGGGCTATATAAATAAAATTGTCATGACTTGACATGTCATGCCATATCATGACACAATAGTACAAACATCTACATTATAACATATGCATCTGCATTCATGCAACATATGTAACTGTAACTGCAAAAGAACATGACATGATGACATGCTTACACAAAACACACAGTAAAGTCAAGTGAAAATAGAGACTAGCTAAATCATGTATACAGACCAGATGTGAAATGCATAAATATGTAGGCTTAGCTGCTCCAGTGGAGAGCCCCTTTAGAAGTTAGGCAGTTGTCAGTAAGTAAAGATCAGTAATGATCTGACTGTAACAGATCACTCAACAGTCAATGATCCACTGTGAGCTGACAGAGTAGGAAGACGATGTGCTGACAGGCAGATATAGAAGGATGTTGTGTCTTCAGTTCAGTCCTTCAGAAGCTGCATGCTGCTGAGAGCACTTGCTGTCTTTAATACAGCAGCACTGTAAACAACCGGGACGTGTGGATATAAAGGTACAGACACAGCTACAGGAGGTATTGAACAGTATTCTGCTGACTTTGTCAAGCGCGGTAGATTGACTTGACTTAAAATAGCTTTTGCATATCTAGGGCCTAAGTGAATACTTGGATTTTCATTTTCAATGAAAATCCAAGTAACGGCCAGAAACCAAAGCAGGATAAAAACATGGACACTGTATATGTATATGTATATATACTGCAGTAACAGTAATGTAAGACAGATGCAGTATAAAGATAGATAACGTTACCACAGCTTGAACAATAAAATTCCCTCTTAGCAGCAAATGTTTGACCTCCTGATTCAGCTTCAAATGAAATATTGTTGTGTCTTCAGTCTGAACCCTTTTTGTAACGTTTACATCCATTCTTAATACTGTTGGATAGTAAAACAATTAGCATAATAATATGGACATAATAATGACATTGATTTGTATGGATATAGTAGTCTATATGTTACATTAACACACAGCTTTTAATATTTATTGGTAAAAACATATTTTGCAATGATTCTGATTCAGGTTTATCCTGAAAAGAAACAAATTATTTATATACTGTGACATAATATAATGTTACTGCGTGTACGGCAGGGTGAAAAGTCCCATATTATACATGTAATTATTAATAAAGTAATGACATAGTATTGGAATCAGTACATAAACATTGATCAAGTCCACGTGTCATCAGGCACATTGCATCTATTAATCAAACCTGCTGTATGCTGATGAGCCGTGTGATTGGCTGCTGTAAACCGTGTCCTCTCTAACCTGTTCTGCTCTCCAGTTGGACTTAAGATGTGTAAGCCCTGACTTTTGTGTGTGTGTGTCTGTGTGTGTGTGTGTTAGGGAGGTGGCATCAGGCTGTTTTTGTGTGATTAAGATACATAGATGTAAGCAAACAGTCCCTGTACAAACAAGAATAATGTTTAATGTTTATATCAGCTAGATAGAAGTCTATTAAATTTATTGCCGGCGTCATTCGAACTGTATAGAAGCTGTCAGAACTGGACCAAAATAATCCACCTAAACACTGATGATTGAATCATAAACAGCATCTTGACCATAAGTCATCCCACATGGTTCCTTGCACCATTTCTTTCATAATTAAAGAAACAAATGTGTTAATTAATAAGCATCAAAGGTGGCAGGTGGATTTTATTTCTTTCAAACAGAGCCAGGCTAGTTATGTCCCCTGTGTCCGGTTTATGCCAAGCTAAGCTAACCGGCTGACTGCAGTTTTGTATTTACTGCACAGACATCTAGCTGTAAGCAAGAAGTTTGTTTGAGCCATTCCTTCCAGCTAACTGCTCCCAGTACCCGCTACTGCCTCTGTGTTGACTGGAAAAATACCTATCATGGCTAACATGAACACAATGTCAGACTGAATAATGAAGTGAATCGTGGAATATGTTTTTTCCTAACATGTTCTTCATCCTGTCACCTCTCAGATTTATCTCGTGAACCTCTGAGGGGAACACAGAGTTGTTAAGGTCGGTGTAATCATGAAAGTTGCAGCTATTTGCTAGTTCAGAGAAGCACAACAATGTGTTCTGCTTTATTTCTATCATGTTTATGTTACATTTCTAATGTTGATGTCATTTAAAAATCCAATACTGAGCACTTTACAGCTGTTTTATTTGAATTTTTTAAGAAGTACCAGAACCATCTCGACAGTTTTTCTGTCTCCTCTTTCACTTCCCTCTGGAGCTTTAGTGACAAGAGGGCGCTTTGTGTTGGGTTTTGTCTCATTAATATTAATAAATCTCCTCTTTTTGGATTGGCTGGCTGTTTTCTGAGTAACACATGGACTGTAGGGCAGTGCTGGGGGTGTGGCTGAGGGCTGTGACTGTGCAGTTGTGTCACTGTAACCTTCCCAAAATCCTGATGGCCCAGTTTTTGGAATATGGGCTTTGTACATTTCTGCATGGATTGAGGGCTATATAGCACCTCTAAATTGTTGCAATTGCAATAAATTGTTATCTACCATGCAGGCATTTATTATTTTCCATTTATGTCAGCGCACAATGAAAAAACTGACTTATGGATGTGTTAAAGCAACTGTATATGCAGACTCATCTGAACAACGGTGCATTCACGTGCTGAAATCTGAGATATGAAGAGTGAGCACTGACTTTGCTCTGCAATGGAAAACTAAAACCCTGTGGGCACACAATAAGAAGCAATGGACTTGCTGAAAAGGAGAATGTACATTTGAGAGCTCCGTATGTTACCCTACAGTGTGTGGTGTGATGCTATTTGACACATGTCCTTTGGGTTTTGAAGGCATTGGTGGACATAAGATAGAGGATTCGACAGAAGACAGTAAGGCCCATAAAAGAAACTTTGAAATACACATCTAATAATAAATGCAGCACTTCTCTGTGGCCTCTGGGCGACTTGCTGCCTCCATACTGTTTACTGCTGTTAAAAGAGAACGCTGTTGATTCTGCATCACAGGCAGCCACATTGATCTGTTATGTCTGTCCAAAAGTCATTTTAAGTTCACTTTGCACAGGAGGCGTCTGGTGTCTGGAAAGAGCTAATGACATGACAATGTCTGTTAACCAATAAGAAGTCCTCAGTTTGTTTTGGTAATATGGTATCGACAGTCAGCCCATAAGAGGGTGTCAGTGCAGTGGAGTTACATGCATAAGTTTGCATTCATACTATCACTTGGAGCGACAGAAAAACCGAAATATTTCAACCATGTATCCATTACTAGCAGAGAGACAGAGATGAATTCATGTCGCTCAGAGTGTTTCAAAGTTAGTCATGTCATTTTCTGAACTCATCTGACACGTTTCAGTCACTTCAAAATGGCTGCTTGACTGCTTCCACAAGTGGGTGTGGCTTCAGCACATTCAGAGGACACGCCCCCACAGTCCTGAAGCTAAGAATTCATTTTTACCTGATTGACACCTCATTTCATAAACTTGTCAATATCTTTAATCATTAAAAATTGGCTGGATGGTTAATAACACTTTCTCCTTTGGTCTGACAAACTCGGTACACATATTGCACAGCTCAGAGTCTTTTTTTCCTCCACTTTTTCTACACCCTGGAACACCCTCTACACCCTTTCTCTATCTTTGTTCCTATCATCGTGTCTCATTATCATCTCTCTCTCTCTCTCTCTCTCTCTCTGTGTGTCTCTCTTTAATTAAATTCAGTGGCTGTTACATTGGCCCAACATTCCTTAAGCTGCAAAAGCACACCGTGATAAAATGAACAACATTACAATGTTCATAGGATGACTGAACCATAATCACTGTTTTGTCACAGTCTTTTTTCGTCTATTTGCTCTTTAAGCTTTGCCTTTGCTCCTCCAGGCCTGACCGTGATTGCCAGCAAATGATTGTTGTTGAAAGGTCAAGATTTGGTCTTTTTCACATTCACAGTCAGTTAGTTTAACTGAATGGTCGCTTACTGTTTCCAATTTAACATCATCCAATAAATTCTGTTTAGTGAATGACCCTGTAGAAAAAAGGGACCATGTACAATATTACATATATACAAAATGTTACCATTTGATACGTTGCACCACAGTTAGCCTTAAATCTTCTCAAATAAAACATTTACAGATTGAATTTAAACAAACTAAAATCTGCAGAGAATAACTAAACCACAAAGCAGGTTGTTTCTCATTTGTCTTTCACAATAACCTATAAAAGCTGTCAAATAATGATTAATTTAAGTGTTTTCTAATCTGCCGCCTGTTATACATTCATCCAATTTTAAGGTAATATATGAGACTTAGTACATTAATATAGCAGCAGTTAGCTATATAGTGGAGTAATGGTGTCCCCCTCTATGTTGTGTTGTTCCCCAAGTTGGGTTGTGCTTCCCAGCCACACATGCATGTTAGTGTATGTGAGTTCCTCCTTGTGAAACTGATGGTAACAAGTCAGAGTTAGTAACTGTCCAGATGAGTTGGTTCCTGTCCAGTTTGATCCAAGTTACAAAGTTACAATGGTAAAAGTGTTTTGTCTTTTGCTGTCTGGCAGCAAGTGATAATGGCTGTATTTGGTTAAACAAAATGGATCCTACTCTTTAACAAAAAGGTCGATTTCTGAAATAATTATTTGTATTGTCACGTCTAACTTGATGAACTGAAGGGTTTATTCCGACCAAATAAGACTGTGGAAAGATTAGCAAAGACTGTTTAGGTGAGTTTTATTTAGTCTCTGTCCTGTTTAAATTCTTTTATGATTATCTATGAGGTAAAATTAATAATTAGTTTGTCAAGTAGTAACATGTAGTGGCAGTATATTTTGTGTATAACCTTTAAGTAACTGAGTGACTGATCTTTTAAATGTCATGTAAATAAACTGACAAGATTAATCAGCATATTGTGACCCTGTAGGAGTTCTAAACAGCTCTGTGCATCTGTTTCTACTGTCATTGAAACAAGTGCAGTTGGCTCTCTCCTGGTTGTCACTCACACTGTGCACATTTACATTAATTCAAGCCTCTCTCAATTTTCCCCTGTAGTGTTGCTGGGAACCTTTGGAGTATATTGAGCTCAGTGGGCAACACTGGGTTAAATTGCCAGGGCCTATTCACAATGATTGCTGTCCCAGCATTTAAGAGTGTATGTGTAAGAGTTTAAGCAACAGTGAAACGTCATCACGCTACTTCTGCCTTTGTTAATTACAGTAGACAGCAGAGAGTCTGCCACGGCAGCAAGACGCAGTCTGTCCGGAAAACGTTAGCAGATCATCTGAGGTGCTTTAAACGAAATCATTGCTAATGTTCATGTTTTTGGCTGGTAAATGATAAAAATGCTGCCAGCTTTCTGTCATTTAGGGGGTCAAACCCATCGCAACAGAGTTAGATGAGAAGATTGACACCGCTCTGCCATTTGTACGCTAAATATAGCTTAGCTTAGCATAAAGAGTTAAGACATGGGGACACAGTTAGCTGGTGTGGTCCAAACTAAATTATATTAAGAGGTGTTTCTAATATATTGTCCACCCATATTATTTACACAAGGGAACGGTCCTCAGTGTAATTCAATACAGCAATACCACTAAAAGGACCAGCATTGAATCACCACCTACGTATGAATACTTCACAAAGGTTTACCGGAGAGGATGCTGAGTGTCAGTGTGTCCCTGTTTAAAGTGACGAGAACAACAGGAAACTGGTTTGTCTTGAAAAGATATGAAGAGCTATGTCTGAAAATGATAGATGATCTGTGTGCACCCTGAAATCACCACAGAATGTTACTGAGGGAGGATGTTCATCGGAGAGAGGAGTGTGCTGTACACAGAGAGATGCTTTGATTCTCTGACTCACACACACACACACACACACCGAGAAACTGAGTAACCATAGTAACAGAATGGGTGTGAAACGGGGAAAGCAGATGCATGATGGGATGTCAGCAAGTGAGTCAGCGCTCTGTGTGGATGAGGCTGGACCATTACACACTTCCTGGTCGATGCCCCTCCTTCTTCCTGGCAATGATGGCGTCGAGAGAGAGAGAGAGAGAGAGAGAGAGAGAGAGAGAGAGAGAGACAGACAGAGACAGAGAGAAAGACAATGTGGTGAAATATTAAATATTAATATTATTATGAGTAATTCCCCTTTATTTCAGATGTTTTTAAAAGTTTTTTTTAATTGTGTGTGTGTGTGTGTGTGTGTGTGTGTGTGTGTGTGATTGCAAACTAAGTCATATGCTGAACTATGGAGACTTGTTATATCTATACAACTGTTGTAGTCTTGTCCTCACACTGCTGCTCTGTCTCATTAACTCTGTCCAGGACTCCATCAACAACAACTCTTTAGGCAAGAAGGACAGCTGGAAGGACTCCCACTCTTCCTCCCCACACATCACAGGTATGGACACTATGTATGTGATCAGTCGACGAGTACTCAGTACTTCCTGCTCAGCACCAGAATGACAAAGGTCTTAAGTGGGACAAAGATTCTTGGGTGTATTTGATCAAGAAAGTAATAAGAGCATGCTGCTGGGGCCAGCATCACTTTCTCATCAGATGAGTAATCAGCAATGCAGCAGCTTATGCACACAAATCAATCAGAGCAACGAAATGTGTCACATGACACTCCTCTGTCAATCATATATAAAATAAATGGTTGTGATTTGCATTCAGAAACACATGTGACAGTGCTAATGTAACCAGTTTCGCACACAGCTTACCTGTCTACTTCGCCTGTTAAATAAGTTTGATAATGCTTTTCTGTTGCTAGAGTAGATTTCCAAAACCTGAGAAATCATTCATATTTCAAGAGCATATTCTCTTCATATATATATATATATGAAATATATGAAATATATGAAATATATGAAATATGAATAATTTCAAATTAGTGTGTGGATTTTACTCTATTCCTGTAACTCATGGATCACACAGGATAAATAACTTATTTTAGGCTACTTTGATAATCTCTTTGCAAATGTCTGGTTGCGTAATGCATAATCTGTTTGTTTGTGTGTGTGTGTGTGTGTGTGTTAAGGGGATCTAACACCATCGGCTATTCAACCAAAAGCAGAGGACAAAGTCCGGCACAGCACGCGCCGCCCGGCCCCAAAACCACCTATTGCCAATGGAGCCAACAGCAGAGCCAACACTCAGGCTTCTGCCACCAGCGCAGACACCCGTGCTCGACCACGGGAAAAACAGGGCTCCGGGGCCACACACACACTGTCCTCCAGCACACAGAGGAATCAAAGGAGAGGAGTAGGAAGAGGTGGAGGAAAAGGAGTGACAGCAATGAGAGAGAGGAGCCTGGGTGACATCAAAGGAAAGGATGGAGTGACAGCAGGAAGGGAAGAAAGAAGAGGAAAGCTTTGTGAGGAGTCCAAGGCAAAGGAGAAAGAGAGAAATGGACATCAGAGGCCAAGGGAAGCAAATGGACTGAAAAGTCGAGGAGCTGATGGAAAGGGAAAAGCAGGTGCTAAAGGAGCTAACAGAGCAACGGGAATCAAGCCAAATAACATGCTGGCCAAAGAGGAAGTTTATCTGACAGCCATGGTGGTTCCACGTACGCCTATAGCACCAAGAAACCAGGACAAGACCGAAGACCAAGGTACTGAATCCACATTTAGAGGGCAGAGTAATCGGTATGATCTGAGGGGATATGTAGAGCTGATGATCATTCTCTCTTGGTGTTTACACATAGCTGTCTGATCCATTGTTAATATAGTGACATGGACACAGATTACTGAGAAGAGAACATAATGTTAGTATAAAAGACCAACTGTAATTCTAACCACAGTCTATTGCTGTCTCTCAATACAGATACTTCCCTTAGTAAACTTCTATGTAGTACACTGTGTACACTGTGTACACTGTGTACTTCCTGGTGTAGTGCGTAGTTATAGTGGGGTAGTGTCTCAATTCAAGTATGGCTGTCGTGAACTTATTAGACTTAAGATGATCACAACATTTTACAACCGTGTGGTGCATCAGCGCCAACATTTGACTAAAGATTAAATGTAAAACATATGTACTACTTTGGTACATTATATAGTATATTGCTCTGCAACCGCTTCAGCTCCAGCAGCTTCCCCAGCCACCATTTGCATAATGCTGGTGGTCCCTCCCACTAAGTAGCCAAAATGGTGACCCCTGCGGGCGAGTCCAGCATTCCACACTCAACTTTTTAACCGTTATAAGCACCATGCACCATCCTCACAGTGCTCCAACTTTTGACATACTTATGGACTCAAAATAGCATGTTTAAGTATGGTAGTATTAGAATTAACTACTAGCCATTAAGAGAAGTGAAAAGACCTTGAGTGATGCTGTGAAATTCTATGAGTAGTTACATCTAATCTAATCATATCTGATCATAGACTATGGGTATGTGAAAGTATGTGAAGTGGTGCACAAATACCTTGCAAAGAATTCATGAATTGCTCTATTTACTACTTTTATCTACCCACTGTCCCTATGTTGTATTCTCAGGCCAAAACCATGACAGGACCCAGGACAACCCACCTGCCCTCTCCAGGTCCAGCAGTGAGGGAGGGTCAAACAGAATGTCCCTCAGTTCAGACACAGAGGGCCCCCCACCAGGGCCACTGCATCCTTCTTTATGCCACCGAATCAACCCTGACATCAGTGAAGAAGAGGGGGAGGGAGATCCGACTCCCTGCATGAACATCCAGAATGGTCCAACCCACTGTCTTGCAGATAATGAAAAAATTGACTATACCAAGTCAGAGGTGGACGCATGGGGAGAAAAAGGTGACAATAACACTGGGGTGGATGGCACGAGCTCTGTCACTCAGGGAGATCGTGTGGCTGCTCAGACTGTACCAACAAGTGAAGCTACAGCAGGGTTCAATTATGACTCTGTTAAATATACTCTGGTGGTGGATGAACATGCTCAGTTGGAGCTGGTCAGCCTAAAGACCTGCTTGCACGGTTACAATGAGCACAATGATGACAGTGATGCAGAGACAGTCTATCAGTCAGCCAATGAGGAGGAAGACCCAGAGTATGAGGAGGAGAGGAAGACAAAAGAGGAAGTGAGGAAGCAAGGTAATGAGCCTGACTCACTTTTAACATGGGTGAGCACATTTAAGCGTGCAACAATGTACCAGTGGTGGAGTCTGTGGACATGCATAGCTTTTCTGAAAATGTATACTTGAACAAACATTGATAAATTACTTACCATATATTAACACAGCATCCATTTTCTCTGACATCCAGTGACGTCAATAGGAAAGGTGTGAAAGAATTTGGAAATGTCAGCACACATTTGGGACATTTATCTAGGCCTGGAAGTAAAACACACACTGGATATACAGTAATTAAACCTCATACATATTCTGGTTTAGTCTATGTGACTTTGTGCTTACTGGAACAAATACTGCAGTCAGTAATTGATGCCTTTCATATCGGATTGTGTAATGCTATGAAACAATAACGTTAGCTTTTGTCTAAAATGGGTAAACAATTATGTTGTTTTACCTTGAAAAGAGGCCACCTGCATTTACTATCCATTATCTTTATAGTTGTTGATCAGGTTTGATTGCACATACAATAACAAGCGTAGTTGTAGTCAACTTGCCCAGTAATATCAGTTGATTTTCCTGGATTCACCACTGCAGCTACTCAGGTCAGCTGAGCTGTCCACTATGTGCACCGTAGACAGTATATAAATAATTCTTTGTACCAGGCTGTAAACATGTTTATTTCTGCTGTGAAGTTGGACATTTGAACATGGATTGACATGTTCTGTAGCCAGCCTCAAGTAGAGGTTTGAGGAACTGCAGTTTTTGGCACTTCACTATAGATGATAGACAAGGCTGCACACATTTTTTTCAATTTCACCAGGTACAAATAGATAGAAATAAGCTATAATTAAAGAATTTCCTGAATTAATATTCCTCTCCATGCAAAAAAAATCTAATGTTGCACACTGTTAACCACTATCAAATAACTAAGGTAGGTCAAAGAGTCACTTTCACTGCTTCAATGCATAGAGGCATTTGAATCAAACAAATGTATCAAGTATAATTATGCTACAACAGATTAAATGTTTGCAGTAAATATCCCTAAAAATAATTGTTCCATTAATTTATTAATTGAATTGCTGGAAAAAAAATGTATCTTCTTTATCAAATATAGTAGGCACAGTTGAGGTTTTAAAACAATTCACTGTTTAAACAAGCTATGGTAAACTCAGCTAGTGCTTTCGCCATATGGTGCAAGTATTAGATCATATATTTTGAGATTTGTTAAGAGTTGACTAAAATTAGAAGTATCTAATTTCTCATATTTCATTTGCACAAAGAAATAACAGAGTTTGAGACCCTGAAGACTTGTGTTTAAGTGATCTTAACAAGTGACAGCAGAAACAGATATGTCATCAAGGAAAAGAGTAGAAGACACAGTACTAAGCCTTGTGGAACACCACTGAACAGATAATGGTTAGAGCACCACAGTTATACTAGATGACTGTGCAGGTGTAACCTCAGGAGCAAAGATTGACAGAAGTTTAATTTAAACCTACACCATCTGTTTGCAGGGTTCATTGGTTCTTGCTGCTATTAGTTTAACTTTTCTTGTTTTCTGGTCCAAGAGAGGAGGAAAGAGGAGGAAAAGAGAAGAAAGGAGGAGGAAGAAACGAAGAGGAGGAGAGAAGAGGATGTAAAGAGGAGGAGGGAGGAGGAGATTAAGAGGAGGAGGGAAGTTGTAGCAAGGGTCTGCAAGCAGTCCAAGGTAACATCAGCCACAACTTCAGAGGAAGACGAGTCTAATGGAGGAAGAGCAGGAGCTTCCAGAAGTAGGAAGTTCCTCAACCTGTTTGCCAACAACAGCAACCATTACAGTGCCACTGGTTTGTATATTCTACAAATATTTCTGTCTCCTGTGACACATCCTGTTTGTCTTTTAGACCGTCACTTCTATATTATATCATATTGTATTGATAGACAAATAGAGAGATAATATAATCTACGGTTATCAGTATATTCATTAATGCCAGGACAAGAAATACATGATATAGTCTTGATTGAGTTGATGTGTTCTGTGTGTATTTTTGCTATACCCTTTTTTCTTCAGTTACTTAGTTTCTACCTTTGTCAGTGCCACATATTTGAGGTCTTAAAGAAAAAGAAACTTTACGCTAAAATACCATATAAATGTTAAAAGTAAATACCTACCAAAAACATTGGAAGATGTGAATTTAGTTATTGATACCAGAGTATGAAGTGAAAAACCCTGATTTAGAGACATTGGTGGTTTATTAATAGTTCGTCATGGAGGTGGTGATGTTCTCTGAGCCACCATCTGGTGTGTCCTGATAATCATTGATTTGTCATTTTGTCGTGCTTTTCACCATTTGTCTTTCATGAGTTCAGTTAAGTAGAGATGATGTCCCTTGTAGTGTAGTGACTGCTATTGTTTGTGGGTGCATGTATTGCTATTGTCCATTACAGTGACTAGTCGCTATAGGACAGGAATAGAGTTTAGTGTTACATGAAGGACCCGAGACAATGAGCAATCCTCATAGACATGACCCAAGCAACAGCCCATTTTCCATCTTTGGCTGAGCTGAGGAGAAAAAAAAGATTTATTTGGGCTTTTGTGGCTAGCCCATGTAAATTAAATTATACCAAATGAAGTTGCCATATCATCTAAACATATTACTTAGGCATTCATCCTCAGGACACAGAGCTGCAAAACAATAAATTAAAAAAGTGACAGAAATGTGACACTGTAACATCTAAACAAGCTGTTGCTATTGTGTGAGGGCTCCAGGTGAGTCTTTTTAAGTTGTGGAAAAAAATGAATGACAAATAATATAATAACCTCATGTGATGACCTGTGAAAAAAAATCTCCACATATGCTTCCAAACTTCCAAACTTGTCATGTACGCCTTACATTGCACAACATTCATATTATTATGCTATAGCATTAACCAATTTTAGCTAAGTAACATATAGACAGCAGTGTACAGGTCTGTCTGGGACCAGGCTACATCTACTGACAAAAAAAATGTGTCTGTTGAATTTGAAATTATTGGTTCATTCATTTTCAGGGTCCCAAAGTTGAAAGGGTGGGAAGAACCGTGTGCGTTTATGTCAGTTTCATAATACCACCAAAGTCAAAGGAGTCACCAAAGTCAGCATTTTACAAATCCTGCACTCATTGACACTTAAAGTTGTCATGGAGATGGCCATTTGGACTCTCCATTCCTCAGTAGATGTTGATTTTTTTTCTTTAAAAATGAAACAAAATACAGAGTGTATAACATCAATGCTGTATCATTCAGGTGCTGGGTCATTTGGTCTGTTCTCCTGTGTTTTGGATGGAGTGGAGAGACAGCAGAGTCACAGAGCGGTCTACAGGTTAAAACATATGATTTCACACAGACTAATTGTGACTTGTCCAGATAAACACATAAGACTGAACTCTGTACATTTCTTAATGCCTTCTTTTTTTAGGTTTGTGCCTCGCCATGCAGATGAGCTGTGCCTCGAAACGGATGACCCGGTGTTGATGCTGAATGAGTCTGAGGACCTGTGGTGTCAGGGTTACAACATGAGGACCGGAGCTACAGGCATATTCCCTGCCTTCTATGCTGTCAGGTTGGCCAAAGATATTAGCCAAGGTACGCTGCAAAGAGCTGGACTGTAAAAACCAAATATCACCATCAAAAACAACTTTTTATAATTCGATGTTTCTCTCTCAGTCCAGAAAGACAGTTGTATAGAGCAGTTCCTGGTGCGATTCCTGGGTTCGGTTCAGGTCCCCATCCACAAAGGCAATGACGTGCTGTGTGCTGCAATGCAGAAGGTACATAAATACACACACTGCACAACAGAACACACCATGCTAAAAGCTGATTGTTGCGACTCAGGAGCTGCCCAGCACCAAATTGCATTTCACCAACAGACAGAAATAATCTGATTTTGTTTGAGCGACTAGCAAAAATATCAGAGCAGATATAATGTCCTGCTGGAATACCTGTCCCTAATCTGCCTCTGATTGACTATACTCCTCAGGTGTTCCAGTTTAACTGCTAAACATAACATTAGTCAAGCTATCCCAACCAGTCCTATGGCCTTCAATCACACCATGCTGTATATAGCCATGCAGTTATTTTGGCTTATTCAGGTTTTGTTCAAGAGGAAGAAACTTCTCAGAATGAGGTCTCTGATGATCCTGAAGAACTGCAACGAAGCAAATGAAATAATGTGAGATTCTATTAATCTCCAGTGAGATAAGATGGAGGTGGAAATCTCAAAAACAAGACAAATACAACAAAATCTATGTAAGACTTGGGTGAACTGTTCCTTTAACTGAGTCTGTTACAAGACTGGAGCTGTACCTCGAAGCTAATCACTGTGTTTTCTCTAAATCCTTCACTGGCTCCAAATCCTTGTTAAGCACATTACAGCACAGAGGTAGCTACTTTAGCTTTTGGCTTAGTGTGTAAAGGGACGTGTTCTCTCCTTTCACTTCATGTTCCACACTTTACTTCTTACTGTGCAACTGTGCACTTATATAAGACATAAGATGGGATTTCAGTGATTCCTGTGGTCAAACTTGCTCATTGCTGGGACACGGTTCTGAATACTGATTAGGTGAGACAGTTGAAAAGTCTGCAAAACACACTAAAACTGCAAAAGTGTATGGTATTAATATCACGAGTGTTAATGTGCAAAATTAGTTGTTAAAAGTCAATAAATCATATTTTCCCAGTTACTCTGCTTCAACAGAGAAAGGTTAGGTGAGTCAAACATAATTCAGTGGATAACAAACAAGTACAGAGATACCACTAATGTGCTTCAATTATGTACTTATCTAAGATGAACAGGCCACAATGTTTAATTTTTAACTCATCTCAGGATACAAGATGTTGGAGACTGTGGAAAAAGTAAAGCCAATCATTTTCGTATTTTTTGGGAATACTCCTTATTATTCCTTATTGGCAGGAATTAAAGAAAAGCATGGAGAAAGTGGAACTTTCATTTCATTTTACTTTTCATTTTATGAAAAAAGAGAACCATATGGTAAATGGACTGTGCTTATATATCGCCTTTCTAGTCTTCCGACCACTCAAAGCTCTTTACACTACATATCTCATTCACACACTGATGGCATTGGCTGCCATGCAAGGTGCCAAGTGCTCATCAGTTTCAGGATCTAGGCATTCATACGCATTCGCACACCGATGGCACAGCCAATTTGGGGTTCAGTATCTTGCCCAAGGACACTTCGACATGCAGACCGGAGGAGCCAATCATCTGATTAGTGGACAACCCGCTCTGCCTCTGAGCCACAGCCGGCATATAATAATAAATTCAATGAAATTTGGATAGAAATGAGGATATAAGTGAAAAATTTACTCATCTCTAATCTACTACACTTTATGTTTAATTGTAAATTGATGCCTATTTATGTTTTTACTCCCTGGTGTGAAGTATTTGTATTTTATGTATATCTGGAAAACATATGTATGAGATATAAAATGCTGATGGGACAATGCTGAATGTAATTAATTAAAGAAAAAGGAAATTATAAAAAAAAAACTGTTAAACTCATAGTAGACTAGAGAAGAGAAAAACGTAGCTCTCTGACATTCACACAGACTCCACACTGTGTTTGGTCAGCTATGTGGGGGATGACAAAGGAGAGAAGTTTAAACTTTTTTCTCCAGCGTCATTTGAACAACTGAGTGTAAGACTGAATAACTTCCAGGCCTTTCACTCCACAGTCAGGTGTGGCTCTTCAGAACAAATATAAACACTTTTTTGATTTCCAAAGTGGTCAACCTGCTTTGGAACTGGTTCTGATTGTGCACAACCGGCCCTTAAGTCTAGCCTCCTGGTGTTGATAGTCAGAGCTCTGCAGTTATATTTATTGACTGATTGTTTGTCTTAACAGGTGGCATGTAACAGGCGGTTAGCGGGTCAGCCTCCCTCAGCCTGTGTGCTGGAGGTCAGTGTGAAGGGTGTGAAGATCAGTGTCCAGGACCAGTGTCACTCTGCTCACAGGGTATGTGCACTATTTTATCTACATATCCACCTACGTACCTTCACAACTGATGGAAAACCTGCTGCAGGTCATTTGCTGTAATAAGGTGTATAACACACAACAGTGGCAATCAGCAGTAACGACAAGCTACTCCAAGAAGTGACAGTGTAGTCGGTACTCTGACACTTTGGATAAACATTCCAGGATTTGTTCAGATTTAGCCAAACTCGGCACTCTCATACACACTGAGACAAACTGGACCTTCAAACTTTACATTTTATTCTGTCTGTGTCTGTCTGCCTCTGTGTCTCTTCAGGGGGAGCAGTGTTTCCATTTCTTCCAGCTGAAGAACATCTCATTCTGTGGCTGTCATCCAAAACACAGCAAGTGAGTTGCTACTACTTTTTGTTCTAATCAATCTTCACCCACAGACATGATGAATTTATTAAACTATCTTAAATTGTGCCATTTCTCAGAATCTGTTTAGTAGCATTTAATTTCATTTATATAGCACCAAATCATAACACAAGTGATCTCCTGACATTTTTCATATAGAGCAGATCCAGACTGTACTCTTACCCAACGATTCCCACCATGAGTTAGCACTTAGCAACAGTAGCAAGGAAAAAACTTCCTTTGAATGATTTGTACTTTGTGTTCTACTGTGGTTTGGAACAGTGAATATTCGGAAACTTCTAAGTTGTGAGTTTCCTGAGTGTGTGATTATTGCACTCTGCAGGTATTTTGGCTTCATCACCAAACATCCTGACCAACAGCGTTTTGCTTGTCATGTGATGATGTCAGAGACAACATTACATCCTCTGGCTGAGTCTGTAGGGTAAGACCTATTAAGTTATGTTATGTTTTATGTTTTATACAGATCGGACTTGTCTGTAGTGGTATCTGTCCATGCACATGAACACACAGAAGTGTCATAGGCCAATTTGGCAACACCAAATATTGCAATCTTAGGAGCAGGGCTTATCTCTTTGTCACAGATGTAAGAAATCAATAAATCAGAAATGAAAGACTAAAACTGTATCAACTTTGGGCAAGCCAAGAACATGGCTCCATCCAAACTAGAGAGTGGTTGATGATTATACACATAAACATGTGTGCTATCATCTCTTCTGTTCTGTCAGTTCATTTTCTAATCTTCTCCTTTGGTGTCCCACAGGAGAGCATTCCAGCAGTATTACAAGGAACACATTGGTTACTCCTGTCCCACTGAAGACATCTTCATCGAATAACACCTTCCCTCCATCCACATTATGTACTGAATACTCACTTTGTGCTTGTAAGGCCTGGCCTTACACCGCAAACTGGACCACAGATATATCTTTGTCAGAGTACTTGCATGGTGGATTTCTTTTTTAGCTGCATCCAGTGATACAGCGAGCTTTTCCTCCCTTTCACCATGTCACAATATAAATACCTCTATGGATGGACAGGATCACATGAGATGTTCCGTACAGTGAGAACAAATGTAACATAAATCTACCCAAATTTATTTTATGGGCTAAAATGACTTATATGTAACTACACATAGATATTGGATGTAAAACCATACGGGCAGCCTTCAGGACTATGGAGTTAATTTAACGACAGAATGTTTATATCATCAGTTTGTGAACTTGCAGTGACACTTTTGGTAACTGATTAACCATTTGAGTCCTGTACCAAAAAACAGGAGTCTCTATGTAGGCACAGCAGTGCTTTTAGCTATTGTAAATGCTAATGTCAGCATGCTAACATACACACAGTGACAATGTTTACCATTACATTCCATTTATTTACCATGTCAGCTAATATTTGCTAATTATTAATATTTATTTATTTTATTTAATTATTCTAAGATATGACAAGAAAATGAGCTTCGAGATAATGGGATAAGTAATTTGTGATCTCAAGATAAGATGGTTAGAAAATGGTTTCTCAGCTACCATAAGTTTGCATACATACAACAGTCATCATCATTTTTATTTCCCGTAACCGGTTTGTACTCATTGTGATGGTCACATGATCACTTCTGAATCTTTAATTCCAGTTTGCAAACTTGTCATTTACTTCTATGTAGAAGTAAAATTGTGACAAAGTTCATTGAAGGAAAATGTACGAAAGTCTTGCACATTTTTAAAATTATGCATGAATTCAAAAGTTTGGAAAAGTAGCAAAACGTAGCCACTTATGTCAGATTTGTACTTAACGGATCAAGGTGAGCATCTCCTGTACATAACTACATCTATCTTTTTGACCAAAATGAAATGTATACATGCATTAGATCAGTCTTGATTGGTAAACCAAGTGTTCACTTGGGTAAAAAGTATCTATTTAGTGCACAAACTAGAATTCCAGTTCCAGATATTTCCATGTGCATGCAACAGTTTCAGGTGAGACAAGCATTTCATTTTTTCAAAGATGTTGCTGAATACAGCCACGTCAACTGCCTGAAAGGCAAGTATGTAAACTTACAAACACACTCACACGAGAATCTAAGAACAACACAAAAAGAAGGTAAATTTTCTGTCTTTAAATTAGCTTCATCCTTCATTTAAGAGCAACAAAAGTGTTATGAAGGAATATATAATGCAAATGAACTTCCTTGTTTCTTTGCACAAATTAGGACAGATTGATGTTTCCAAAAAATACATAAGAAGAATTCTATATCTTATACTCCCCTGACTTGACAATCTATTGCTGAAGACCTTTGGAGTTGCTGTTAAGGTGCCTAATTCTCTTTTTGCTGCTTGATGTTCCTTTTCTTTCAAACGTGGTTCCAAATACATGCAGGGTTTCACTGGTCGAGCAATGTCATAATTCATTTAACTCTCTGTAATAACAAGGCCCAAATGACGTTGTGCAATTAAGTATGTGTGCAGGAGAGGCTGGTGAGATGGTGGATCACTGTGTAAATCATGTCCAAGTCTGTCCACATCACTTTGAGCTCACACTTCTTTTGCATTGCCTGTTCAAATCTCGGACCAAGTTGGGGTTAAGTCAATGTGGAAATAAACTTCCAGTTTTTTGGCTTTGATATGATTTAAAATAAATAATGAACAGATGGTCACACACTGACAGAATAAATAATACAAATAATACAAATAATTATTACCCAACAATGTATTTACCCTCAGTTCTATGCAAGTTTTTAGCCTCTTATAGCTACGCACACTACCCCAATACATCTTGTTTCTAGCAGCAGGCAGCTATTCTCAGCTAAAAAGCTGAGCTACCAGCTCCAGCACTGAACAGAAGACAAAGTTAGAAACTAGTAGCTGAACATCCTGTATCATTTAAGAGCTAATGAGTCAGATATTTTTCTCAGGAGGTGGAAAAAAGTCCATGGCTAAAAAGAAGGCTTACATTTATATTTATCAGGTCATCTGAAACATGACTCAAAGTAATGTTGAAGAGACAAAGAGACAAACGCAATAGCCATAATTGCTTTTATGGGGTGACAATGTTTCTTTCTGATGTGTCACTGCAGTGTCAAAATCAATTAATCAATTCAGCTTTGATATCCAGATGATTGGATTTGAGCAGGTCAATGCAAAGGAATCCTGAAATGTTTTGTGTTCAAAAAACAGTGCCTACTTTATTTGAGTCTTTCTGGTGTGGTGATGGTGACTGTCTTCTGTATTAACTATTGACTTCAGATGTCTCCAATCACAGAACCTAAAAATAACACCCAGTCTTATTCAGACGAGTCATCATGTAGCTGGATATGACTTGGTACACCAAAGATGGCTGCCATGGAATGTTAAATAATATCATTAAAGAGAGCTTATATTAGGTCAGCTAGGGTTTCGCTGATATATGGAGCTAGTATTGCCTTTCAGTCAGTCATTCTGGTCCAATGCTGTTTGATTGTATATTTACTGTAGAACTACACCAATTTTCTATGGGAAGATGTAAGATTGTAATGCAACAGTTTGGTGAGATTATGCAAGTCTGTGTGAATATAGTAGCATTAGTCCTAGCAATATTAATAGTCTTTGCTGATATTTTTATTGAGATTATTTTGTCCCTTGATCTAGCCTAGGGAGGATAAAAATGCAGGGCAAATGGTAAATACTTTTACATTTGAAATGCATGAAAATGGTTAAAGGAACTGAATATATATACAAGGCATGCAGCTTCTGTCTGAAAATAGTGGTATTGGTCTCCAAAACTTGTATCAGCTGAACCCTTTCCATAAGACAACTTTTTTTTTTTAAGTCACTCATGCAACAGGAATTTTACATCAAATTATAAGCAGACAAGAAATCCACTATGATGAATTACAAATTTTAGGTCTTAAGTCTGTTGCTGTTTGATTTTTACACAGGAGCACAAGTAAAAGAAAATCAATGGCAACGTGGAAGAAATTTTAGTCCTCATTTAAAAGTGCTCATGTAATGTGTGTCCACCATATGTTCAGTTCCATGCCAGCCATCTGACGTGGAAGGTCACAGGAAGTTGATGTTCCACCAGAGAGTGTCCTTGTGTCCTTTCCATGTATTCCACTTTCTACCACCATGGTGATCTACTGTACATGACTCATCCATATATATCCATCCTGTATAAAAACTGTATGTATGTATGTTTGTATAGGAGTTATTATTGTATGCTGTTGGTTTGACCAAAACCTGGGTGTAACGCCGCATGATATCGATGTTGTAAAATGAAGACACAGAAGATGCACAGATTGGTGGTAATGGTGGTGGTTATTCTTGTCAATAAATCACATTTACAACTGCACTTACAATACATGTTTTTAGTAGGAACCAAATTACCTTTTTATATTGAGTGTAAGTCTGTTACATAGTAACCACATTAACACCCGATAAGTATTATAGTATTTATAAAACAACAAAAGAAGCATAAAGACGTTAAAACACAACAAACCAAAGACATAAAAAAATAGATGAAGAATGGTGTGAATATATAGAGGACAAAGTGCCAAAATTAAATAAATAAATACACCATTAAATAATTACTTAAATGTGTCAATAATTAATTAAAACTGGAATTAAATACATAAACATGTTATTAAATGTGTCATTAATTCATTAAAATATCGATTCGATTTTTGTAAACAAAAAACATAATTATTTCACTATTTCCATTTCCATTACATGATTTCCATTTACATTTCATGGTCCTGTGTTGTAGTGCTTCATGAATTGTCAAACTCGCCCATCAAGGTCAGTGGGTGGGGCTAACACTAATCTAGTCTGATCCATTGCTTTGGTCTGAAGTAGAGTGCCTGAATAGAGAAAATGGAGGATCATGAAGCCAGCCCTTGCTGTGATTAATGGCACACCTGGCTAACATGAAATGACTTAGCTTACCTTGGACAGGCTCTGCATCATTCCTGTTCATCCATCCAAGGCAGGTTCTTGACTTTTGATTTAAGTAATTGTTTTGCCTCTACAAGAACAATTAGGGACCGGCATGTAGGAGCCAATATGAGTTTTTGACTAAATCTCATGAGTGGAGTCAATCCTGTACTGTTCCACCTCCACCTGAGAGAGAAGATGAAACAGGCCCTAAAGACAGCGTTTCCTCAATAAGTCGGAGATCTAAAAGCTCAATGGCAAGCTCAGATTCAGCTTGTTTGGTGGCACAGGCCACAGAAGCCAAAGCTGCTTTTATAAAAGAAAGGCATGGTCTAGAAGAGAAGGAGGGACGTCTAGCTAAGGAAAAAGAAGAAATAAGAAGACAGAAAGAGACTTTAGACTTTGAAGCTGGGTTGTCAGCTGTGAATGCCAAACTCGCAGTGTTGACTGGTGGTGAGGAGCAGGTGGCTTCTATCCCAGCTGATGGCATGGAGGCATATTTTGGGGAGAGAAGATTGGAGATCGCAGACATGGATACGCTTCACTTACCTGAGGAGAGAGTTGTCCGTCCCAAGGGCATGGCGCACCACATATCTATACCTCTGTTTCAGGTACCCAGGAGCCATGGAGGTCTGCAGGGTGACCACACAGGTCATTGGCTGCTTCCGGAAGCTCAAGAGGAAGCACAAAGAGCACAGCCTACACAGTCTCTGTCGGCTGAGCATGCAATACTGGGAGGTAAAGCTGTGTTACAACCTGGTCTTGAGAAACCTTTGGGGCATTCAGGCAGAACTGAGCTCAGTACAGAACACAGACAGTTAGCACCCAGCAATGTCATTGCAGATTCACAAGCAGCAATGGTAGATTCTATGTTGTCAGAGCAGGAACAAGAGCAGCACAGGTTATTGCAGGGACATGTAGCTTCTAATAATCTACTAACTTTGAATAGACAAAATGAAATTACATCTATGCTTCTTAAACAGCAACAATTATCTACGTTGCCACCTAAAGGTGTCACTATGTTTGATGGTGACCTTTTACAGTTTAGATCCTTTATATCTTCATTTGAACACAATATCGAGATGAAGACAGACAATGGACAGGACAGATTGTTTGAACTTGAACAGTATACAAAGGGCCAAGCCAGAGACCTAGTAAGAAGCTGCCAGCATATGGATGGAGAGCAGGGTCACCTCAGAGCCAAGCGCTTGTTGCATCAACATTATGGCAATGAGTATAAACTCTCCACTGCTTACATTGAAAAGGTTCTTAGCTGGCCTGCTATAAAGCCTGAAGATTCAAAGGCCTTGAACGAGTATGTCCTGTCCAATGTATGACTGGGTGTGTCTAGCCCCATCTGGTGGGCACCTGGAAGGAGGGTGGAGCCAAAGAGGCAGAGAAGGCCATAAGACCCAGTAGTACTGCAGCCAGCGAGGTGTGGCTGGAAAGAGGCAACAGGTTCTTGACCGTGCTGGACCTGCAGTGCCTGTTGTTTTGTGTTACGATCAAATTTCATTTGCATGCAGTAAATGGTCAGAAGGGACCGAACAGAACTCTGTTATCTTCTCATCATTCAAACTGTACGTGTCAAACCTAAGTTACTAAAAGGAGTCAAATGGCGACTACAATCAGGAATTGATTTGCCTTGACTTGATGCACAGGGTAACCAATCAGGCATTAGGATCCGCCTACCAACTTTGATGGACGAGTTTGACAGTTTGACAATTCATGAAGCGCTGCAACACAGGATCATGAAATGGAAATAGTGAAATAATTATATGTATATATATTCTTACATAAAATGAATTGGTATTTTAATGAAACATTTATGTATTTAATTCCAATTTTAATTAATTAATGACACATTTAAATAATTGTTTAATAGTGTATTTATTACATTTTTGCACTTCTAGTCCTTAATATGAATAGGTGAGTAGCATTCATAGTTAGCAGACACATGCAGAGAGGGGGGGGATCTGCCCTCGGTCGTGTAGACGTGCCCTCACTGCCATGACGTGTCCAGACGTGCCCTGTAGCTAATTGCTGCTAAGCTGCTAGAGACGGTCACTGCTAGTCTAGAAATCAAAGACCGGACGGAGTACAAAAAAATCTACTTTGCATTTTTGAAATTCTTTAGTGTATTGTAGATTTTTCACTCATACTTCCTTTATAAGCAAACTACAGTGGTAATTGTTTGTGCTTTGAGCACCTGCCCCAAAGGTCATTGCATGGCCCTGATAGTTAGCAATGTCAAGCATGCATATTTTGTGTCATTTTGTTCATTTTAGTTGGCCTATTTGGGTTGGGAATATCTGAGAGAGGACGGCGATGAAGAGAGGAAGCAGCTCTGGATGGACTGGTAATGGGAGACAGAATTACCTCAACTTACCAGTTATCCCTAGAGATGATCTGAACTCTGTCTTAAACCCAGACCTCGATCACTTCTCCATGTCATTCTCCCACAAATAGACTTACATATATTTTGTTAACAATTCTGGTCTCTTCTATCACCCTTATTTTTCAAAATGATCTCTGAAATTATACTGCTTTGATTACACTTTGAATGGCGGCGTTTCAGGCATGATCATGAAAATCAGTCTATACGCTGATGACATCTCGTTATATCTACAAATCCCTCTGGCAGGTTGGAGATGTAACACACAACTCAGTCATCAAACACTTCCATGTCCATGATATACAGTATTTAAATTATTTTTTTCTCATTACTATATAGCATAAAAATGGATAGATCAAATAAATTGCCACTCTGTTTAATTGGCCATATTTTCTATTCATCCCACCAGCATCAATATCAATATATCCAACACTTGATAATCCCAATTCTGTCTGTCTTGACATTGAACAGATGCAACTCTAACTGCCTCATGAAAAGCAAATACTACTAGTACATACCATAGAGACCATAAAGGTGAAAACCATAACTTACACAAATTCACTTCTTACTAAAATTATGTTCATTTCAACCTCCACATCACAAATCAACTCTAAAAAATTCAATACAAGGTCAATGGTATCCTATGGACAATAATACCTGTAACAGACTATTTCCATGCATTCTGGCTCTGCACACCTGTTGGGTTTTTGTGATCTAAGATCATGGAAAAGAGATCCTCATCCTTGTCACATTTCCAAATCATCATCTTTTCATTTTAGTAACCATATTTTCATACATGATTCTTGACTGTATTTTTTTACTCATCTCCTCGTGTCCCCCAGACTTTGTATATACTGAGTCTCTTGACGAGCCAATTTAACATCTCTAAAGCATCTCACTGCGTCCGATGTCAGTCAGCAGTCACCAACAGAAATCATCCAAATAAAGCATCACAGTTACATCTTTATATATAGTTACATCTTTATTATTCACAGTGTGAGCAAGGATCTTCATACATGTAACATCACATTCACATATTAAGCTTAATGTCATTTTTTTCATCAATAAAAATGTAATAAATAAATGAGTGCAGTGAATACAGTTCATGCTTGAGCTGTTCACTGTGCAGGTCATGAACAAGCAGAAGGAGGAACTTATTAGAACTTAGATGGACTTATTAGAATACTTTTACTGTCCAGTGTTGTGGCCGACCTGTTAAGAGCAACACCAAATACAAACATACAGCAGCCGCAGAGCAGTGGCATGCTGTGGGACTTTATCAAGACCAGACAGCATAGAAGGAACAATAGTGATTCTGAGTGCTGTTCTCCATTCATAGGTGTTCTGATTATCATTTCAGTCAGTCCCTCATTGCTTTTCTGGGCGCCAATGCTGGAGAAAAAGAAGATGGTGTACTCTGTCTCGGGGTGGGGTGATCACTGATGTGCACATCTCCACTACTAGAAGTTTTCATATGTACAAAACAGCCACAGTGTGTTCTGGACTTGATGAGTGGTAGATGGTTAGAGGTCAGTTTTCAGAGGAGTCGGTCTCTTCCGTCGAGCCATCGCTTTCCACCTCCATCTTCCTCCTGTGGTGGATGTTCCTCCTGGGGGAGGCCTTCCTCTGCACTTCCTTCAGTCCCCCCACAGCACTGCCACTGCTGTTGCTGCCAGGGCTCACTGAGATCTGAGCGATTCTGAAACAACAAAAAAAGATGTAAAGAAGAGAACGAAGGAGAGGAGAAGAAAAAAGAAAGCAAAGAAAACAGGAAGTATAGAGAAATAAAGAGAAGAGGTGTAACACTGTACAATATACAGTATGTGCTTGTTGATACAGGTGTGTGTGTTCTCTCACAGTTTGTCCAGTTCCTGGTCCATCTCTGGGTCAATGAGCAGCTCTGCCTTGCTGGGGAGCACTCCTGCAGGAAGACAACATGTTTTGCTGTTGATGTTTTTACAGCATGTACTGCCCTCATCATACATGCTGTAATCAATTCGGCAGTTAGATAAACATAGAAAGCCTAATCAAATAAATAAGTCAAATATGCCAATTCAGTCCCTCATATGAGTTAAATGTCATGGCTTTTTACTGATTACAGGTTTTATGTATTTATTGTTTCACATCAATTATCTATTTATTTATGTGCTTGTACTTAAACATAAAACATCACACAAAATATAATTTTATACAAAAACAAAACAAAAACCACCCACAATCATAGATAACCATAAATCAAATCAATGGGATCAGCTCAAACAAGCTAAAAACAGCTCTCAGGACTAGGCTCAGCTGACTCCCTGCTAACTGGTCACATGACTCTTCCCTCTACTAACGTCCTGCAATTCTTGAAGTGACCACGAGGAGACTCAACAACTTAGTCATAAAAGAATGCGGCGAATTAACTGACTCAGCGTTTCTGTCTCATCACTTCCATCAACCGCTACAAATCAAATCAAATCAGATTTTATTTGTATAGCCCAAAGTCACAAAGTACATTTGCCTCAGAGGGCTTTACCCTCTGTCCTTACAACCATCTGTTTGCCAGAAAAGCTCTAATAATTTGTACAAGAGCTGCTCAGCACCAAACAGTTGGAAGACAGTTAAAAACTAACTTTTTCTCAGTAGCAGAATGAGAGTTAAAGAGAGTTAATATTGATCAGGTGGACGATAAATGAACGACAAATGTGTCTGCTTGATGTGTATACAAGCAAATGTTTGCCAAGTTCACCATAATGACTTTATAATGTGATTATAAGCCGAGTGTGGTGTTTTCAGTTTGTAAAATAAATGAATGCAGCTTTATTTTAATTAACATGATTCAAACTTCAACGTGGTGTACTCTGAAGATGTTGTGAAAATGTTGTGTTGTGGTTGTGTCTTTAGAAGAAGCTGCTGCTGCTGTAAATTCAAACATGGTTTTCAGCAGTTCTGATAATTCTATTATGAAATAGATATTTACTTACTATCATTAATCCTTACACATTAAGCAGCCACGCCCTCTCTCTGAATATACATCACTTCTAGAGAGGAGGGAAGAACACAGACGATATGCTGAATATGAAGAGGGGAGACTCAAAGTGTGCTTTAGGTTACAGAGATGTGTGTGCATATTGTGGTTATGTTATTAATGGCAAAAGTACACACAATACTACATTTTTCAGTATTTATGAGTCGAGGCACAAGTTGGTTGATTCTCGCAGCAAATAGGCATGTTTCATCTGAAGCCAAAAGCTAATGCTAATGTGTCTATCTCTCTGACTGGAGGCCCGATGCAGATGAGGAGCTGACATACAGCTATTAAGGAAGATTTTTTTGTTGTCATCCTCCTAAACTTTACACAACATACAGTATGTCATTTTAACAACACTGTGGATGTGGTAGCAGTAGCAGCAGTGTGATGTTTAACCTACCAACAGTTTGGTTGATGGCCTCATGTTTAGCCAGGCTCATTAAGAAGCTGTAGTAAGACACTTTGTCAGTCTGTTCCAGTGCTTCCCTCATACAGGACCTGGGAGGATGACTACTACACACACACACACACACACACACACACACACACACACACACACACACACACACACACACACACACACACACACACACACACACACACACACACACACACACACACACACCGGGCAGCTTGGTTAACAAACTGAGCTAACCAGAATTCTCGCCAGCGCTTTATATGGTTGCGGCCCGCTACGCTAAAATTTCAGACCGCAACGGCAATTTCCCCCCGTTACGTTATTTTTAATATAGCGTAACGGCTGTTTTCAGTTTTCGTCACCATCGTCAAAAGTTTTTTTTTTTCCTGCGCACTTCAGCAGTTTTCAAGGTGTCAAAATCAGCTGACGTTTGCTTGGTGCTGTCTTCCTACAATGGTGTAGCCGACGTTTGATGAACCTACACATGCGTACTCTGCGCTGTTGATTTTAGGTTGCTAGGAGACAGATGCCTGGAAATCAGTTCCCCGAGAGAGAGAGAGGGAAAAAAACGACAACTGAACTCCCGCTCGATTCCCAGTGATAGCTTTCTTTTGAGCTGGACTTTGAGCTGGACTTCGGTGAATGTCATAATTATAACAATGAATGACGGACCCCCTCGCAAAAAAAGAGACATTCGTTCTTTCTTCATGGTCAGAAATGTAAGTGCACCAGTTATACATGCTTTCCATCACGCTTAAAAACGTGTATTATCTCTATTGTTTGTGTCTGAGTTTACATATCTTTTGACAACACCCTTTGCAGGTAACACACTGCCAAGATCCAAAGATGTAACAATTTTCCACTAAGTATATACAACATAAAAAATGCAATTTATTCCCTCCAGGTACCTCAAATATGGCCCATTTTGGGCACAATTTTTCTAAATTTTCGCATCAAGGAAGGGGGGTCGGGACCCCCCTTCCGCACCAGCCCCCCGCTCGGTCGCTACGCTCCCTCGCCTTACCCCATTACTCTAAAATAAAATCCTGGTGAGAACCCTGCTAACATTAGCTAACAGCAGCTACAGCTGGCAGCAGTTTACTTCACTGTCCATCATAAACTCTGTAAATCACAGAAAGTTGAGGTGTAGCAGCCGGGGGACAGTAGAGGGGAAACCAGAAAACATTTTCTCCATAAAATATCATCCAGTTTCACCGAAATCAGTCAAATAGTTGGGCACAGAGTGGGAGTGGCAGAGACACCATTAACCATTTATAAGCCAGCAAAATGATTTAACATCTTTTATTTTATGGAGAAAATGTTGAATGAAAAAGTTGTCATTAATTTAACACATCAAAGTTTCACATTAATGTGTTGATAAGTTGTCAGCAACATGCTGACTGTGTAAATTCAGATGTCAGTTTCACCTGTTTTTGACCTCTCTGGCCTCCCACATTCTGGCAGTCATGTCTTTTCTTGTAAATAATATAAACACTATAATATCAAAGAGCAGATTTCTGGAGAGCATGTGGTCTCGGTAAGTGAGGACTGGAATGTGTGTGTGTGTCTTTGTGTGTGTGTGTTTTACCTGCGTTTAAACCTGTCACACAGGGCGTCTATACACTGAGCAAGAGTGGACGGCTCCACCCCGTCCTGCTGCTGCTCCTCCCTGTCAATGTCCTCTGCAGCCACAGAGGGCAGCTGCTCGATGGAGGTGGATGTGGGGACGATGACGGTGTTAGGACTCTTCCCTGATAACAGATCCTGGTAGATCATCAGTACGCTGTCCAGGAACTCTACAGACACATGGGGTAACAGGCAGCTGGAAGTCAGGTGGTTTCTGTTTTATTTAGCTTTTGGTTTGTTTTAGCTTTTAGTAGTTTGTACCTTGGTAGTAGAACTGCAGCTGGAAGGCGTACAGGAAATCAGAGAAAGACATCAGACAGTCTATAGCATCGTCCATCAGAACAATCCTAGAGGACAAAGAAAGAACAGCAGTTACCAACAGTCTGCTGTCAACCAGTGAAGTCCAGTGTTAAATGGTCATTACGAGAACAACTTTCTCATGATAAAATTAACTATGAAATGAAATGGTACAAACAATGAAAACATTTGGACCAAAGACAGCTCCAGGTATGGACACACTTCCTGTTGGAATTGGCTCTTTATTCATTTAAATGACAAGATTCATATCAAAATGGAATGTGAGAAGAATGAACGCATAAATCTTCCCACAAAATTTAAAAAAACTAGCCTTCCAAAGTTCTTTCATTGCAACTAATGCCATCAGTGTATGACTATGTGAATGGGTGAATGTGATATGTAGTGTAAAAGAGCTTTAAGTGGTCAAAAAGACTAGAAATGCGCTATATATGTACAGTCCATTTATAATTTTTCGTGAACTCTTGCACTGAAGAGTGTGTCAGTGTACTGACCTGGCTGCACTCTGCACCATCTCTGCTGGGAAGTCTGGACACAGTAACTGCAGCAGAGACCTGTACTCCAGCATGGACAGTAAGTCTGGAAGACAATGAGACATAAAGCTCATGTTACAGAATATACTGTACATCAGTGAACCACCATGTTCAAGAAACCACATTTTTTCATCAATAAATAAATAAACATTCAGACAAATATTGACAGTACAACAATGTATATTTGATGTGACTTCCTGTATTTGATTCATAAGGAATAGTTTGAACTTGAACTTATTGTGGTCTCCAGTTTTGAGAAGCGGTGCTGTGCACTGCACAGGGTCTCTCTCTCTCTCTCTCTCTCTCTCTCTCTCTCTCTCTATTACATTGTAATTGTGTTGATTTGTTCTGTACACATGACATCTATTGCACGTCTGTCCGTCCAGAGGGATCCCTCCTCTGTGTATGACAAAAAGGGCCAGTGTTTTCATTAGTGTGCAATCAACCTGAAAATAAGAATTATGTTTTTTGTCACCTTAGAATGAGCCTTTTATATCTAAACACACTGCTCCTTTATATACAGTAATAACTAGGACTTTTGTGCTATAACATAAATGTAAAGAGCCCAGAGCCATGTATTTAATAAGTGCTGCAGCTCACCTCCACTCTTGCCAATCTGTCTGTAGCATCTCCAGAAAACTCTGATGAAGGAGGCTCTGTTATGAGGAGTGGCTCTGATGTAGTTATACTCTCTGAAGAGAATGTGGTTACTGTTCTTTACACTGCTGAAACTACACACACACACACACACACACACACACACACACACAATTATAAAAGGAAGCACAATTCCACCCTACTCCAACATTAACTATCTCAGCCAGCGTGACTGTCTCACATCTAGTTACATCCTCAGCACAAAGAGAGAGGTGAGTGTGCTTCACTGGTGTTCACAAAGGAAGGATCCAAGGAAGCACTGCTTATTTTTTATTCCTTTCATTATTCCAACATTTTACAGTGTGTTCAGATATACAAATGTGTCTTGTTAGGTAAACTTGTAATCAATAGATATATATATATATATATATATAAATAATATATATATATATATATATATAATATAGATAATATATATATATATATAAGATAGATAGATAGATAGATATATCAATTAATAGATAGATAGATAGATAGATAGATAGATAGATAGATAGATAGATAGATAGATAGATAGATAGATAGATAACAAAGGGAAATGAGGTCATCAAAGCAGCCAAGTATACTTAAATACAATACTTGCCCATTAGTGGGACAAGGCCACTTAAAAAAGCGGCTAGATAAGGTGCATAAGTTGTAGTGGCAAAACGATGGTAATAGTAGCACTGATGATATAATGGTAATGTTATTGTTAATAACAGTATATCATAACAATAGAAACATCTTCCCAGGCCTGTGCCCTACAGAGGACCCCTCCCTGTAAAAGTGAATGAATGATGTATTGTGTGACTTACTATTCAGCAAAGTAGCGGATCACCCCGAACTGGGTGTATTCCTCCTTATGCTCCAGCAGCTGGGTCACTGCGTCACTCAGGTAAAACAACACGTTACTGTCCGCTGCGAGGAAGAGGCACACATGCAGTCAGCTGATAGCATTCATTAACCGTACATTGATTCTGAATGAGACAAACCGACTGTCGAGTGAACATACGTACAAAGGTGGAGCTAACGTTAACGCTGCGCGGCTAACTTACCGAGGTATTCGTCCACGGGGACGGTGCAGTTAAACCGGCTCATTGTGCTCGTGCTGTCCGGAGATAACGTTAAAATGAACATCGATGAGTTCAGGTGAGCGACGCGCTGAATGACTGCATGTGTGAGAGTGTGCTGGCTGTGACCTCGCCCTGCCTGACATGGAACACTGTCACTGCTATGGAAACAGCGGGATGTTGTGTGTTACATTCATTAAATGCCCCCGAACAACGCAGCACACAAAGGTTCCTCTGCACACAATACTACAACTACTGCTATCACGGCTACTGTTACTACTAATAAAGATAAATAAATATTTTATGTGTATTTAATTTAAATGTGTAAATATTGTCTGTTACTATTGTCAGTTAAAATACAATTAAGAAATCATAGAATTATTCATTATAGGGTTAAAGGTCCAGTGTGAAGAATTTAGTTGTATCTAGTGGTGTAATCGCTGCATTGCAATCTCCTCACATCACAAGCCAAGTCAACTGCATTGTCAGTGCTGCTATATGAACAGGACATACAGACAATGGTGCAAACAGCAATAGACTTGAATATAAAATATATACAAGTTTAAAGATCTCTAAGAATAATATGGCAAATATAGAAAGATATTCACGGTGTAGATCTACGTATAAAGAGTATGCACAGCATAGACAGTGTTGTTGTCATGGAAGAGGACCTGCTCCCACTGTAGATATAAAAGGATCATTTTTAAGTCACAAAATAAAAAAAGATTTGTATTATACATGCACGAAAGCATAGTTATGAATATTATATTCCATCTGCCTTATTCTAAAAATAAGGGCCCACAATCTTGCACATTTGACCTTTAAAGGTACAATATATAAGATATATCTAATGCTGTAACACCTTCCACTCTTTGTAAAAGTCTAGTTTCTGTTCTGTATTGTTACTTTTTTTTTGTCTTCCTGTTTGCAGTTATCATGGTTTCAAAGGTTAGTTAGTTGTCAATATTTTTCATCATATTTTTTTCTTCATAAAATTTAAGTTGTTATAGACAAGGAAGAATGGATGGATTAAACATTGACATTTCCCCGGTGGATCCCCAAGCCCTGAAGCCCTATAATTAAATAATTGTTGTTATTGTGTCTGTATAGGGAGTGTACTTTTGTTTAATCTATCTTACACTCTTCAATCACACACATCCAGACAGGCTGCTGGTAAGATGATTGATTATTTTCTTTTTCTTTTAAAAACAAAACAAAAAAAAAAACATGTTTTTATTGGATTTTTAATTATTGTCTAAATAAACTCTGCTCCTTTGTAAAGTTTTACTTTAATTATTAAATTATTATTAATTATATTTACTTTATTGTTAATTTAATAGGAACAGAGACATGAAATGACAGGTATGACGGGTATACCAGTGTGCTTTTTCCAGTTTGTTTTTGATTGACCTAATTCCTAAATAATCCATCCCAAACTATTTAAAGAACATTCACAGTTCAAGGCATTTTTTCAAGGCTGTGTAATACAGGTGGGCTTTGATTCTTTCAAATGTATGTAGGTATGGTAAGAAAAATATGGCTGCAGTGGAAGTCATTTATATTTGACTATATAGGAGGCAAGCTGTCTATGTGTCTTTGTACAGCTCTTCCTAGACAGGCTAACTTGCTGCACACATTAGTCCTGCTTTGATTTCTTCATGTGGACATCAGGACGTAGACATGACACAGACTTGCTCGTGTGCAGTGTAAATGTAGAAGAGTTTTGAGTTGGAGAAAGAAGGAAAGCATCTGCTTCTTATATGTGTGTCACTTATTATCTGGTCATCTGCAAAAGCTCCTATCAAAACAGGATTCTAGGCAGGAAGACCTGCCCAAAGCCAGTTGATTTAATACGTTTGGCCAATTTAAGAAATAGCAAAAGCAAATGTTTTAAATTTGCAGAAATGCATCACGATCAAATAAAGAGCAAATTTGTCACTGTATTTGTACGAATTTGACTGCGGGACTCTGTACAGTTTGTCTTTATTTACTACAAACATCTCACTGTGCTCACATGAGCATGACAACGTGTATGGAAAGATGTTCTCAGAACTCATCAGGAAACTCCTTTTCTCTTGTTGTCTTCTGTTTTTTTTTTCCTTATATCTACATCCAGGAAGTGGAGACCGACAGCTCTGTGATCAGCGCAATTAAATTTAATTCGCCTAAACATACTTTCAGACGTCTGACTGGAATCAACTTGACTTCTGTAGAAAGTGTAGAGCATTTGTTATTGTCCGTACTGTATTCTGTACACATGCATGTCTGGTTAAACCTGAGGTATATTTTCCTCATCTGAATCAGGAGGTCTGAGGACAGAACAGGACATGAAATCTGTTTCACAAATGAAATGTGTCCCAGTCCATGAGAAAGACAAGGTGGGAGAGCACATAGGATTTCAAGTCATACAAGCAGTTGAATGTAAATGTGGCCTTGTGAAGGCAAAACATCAATGATGATGCTGAGAGACAGAATAAGGAGTCAAGACTGTGGCACTATTGCATTCATTCAAAGCTAACTACCTCACTGTTTTTACAGATTAATATGGACCCAGGAACATTGCTAGAAATAGTTAGTCTGTAATGAAGAGTATAACTAATTTAACTGGGTTGAGTCAGAACAACAAAAGTCACTTCATGTTGAAGTGAAAAATAGAAGCAAGGGTTTGATTTGAATTAGACTCTACCGATCTATCGATCACTATGATGTAAATATTAGAATTATTCTCCTCCACAGTTCTTTGTTTATTTGGTCTGCTTTTAACCTTCTGAAAATGATGGTGGATCGTCTGGCGTTAGTCTAGTTTTTAAGTTAGTGGTGAAGCCAGTGTTATATGGATTTTAAGATTGCATTGAATCTATTGATATCAAACATGTCATGTTATTGTACTGGGAAAGTTGTCTTTACCACAAGGTCTGTGACCACTTAATGATTGCTTGTAATATTTGCTTTGCCGTCAGAAGTTCTAAAGTTAACACCAAATTAAAAGTTTGTCTGACAGCAAGGTTAAACATAGAAAATATTCTTAATATGGTGTAGACTTAAACAGATATTGATTGTTTTGGAGAGTAACCTTTTCATGTGCGAAAATATATTTTTCTGCTGAGCCTGTCCACAGCAGTGCATAGCTCTACTTATACAACCCCACTTCAGAATACCATAATACCATATATAAGATTCTGAGGCATTCTTCGTATTCATTTCATTTCAGTTTCAGTTCATTTCATTTCAGTTATAATTGTTTTAATGTTAATGAGTGAACCAGTTGTAGCTTAAAAATTAACCCTTCAAATGAATGAAGGGTTGCCGATGACTGTGAAGGACAAAAATGTATTTTGCATAAACAGTTGATTGCGGAATTAATTAAATATTTGAATAATTATTACATTCTAATCTTCAGTTAGGATATAACAGCTAAATTCAAATCCTATAATAATTTTAGGAGACATGTTTCTAAAATGTCACCCTAAATCGAGACAAGACACAGACAGATGAAGTTTCTGCAAAATATAACAATATCTGAACTTTGAATTTTTTTTTTTTTTAATGTTTTTTTTTTTTTGCTTGCTTTTTTGTGGAGGGGAACTAAAATTTTTTTTTTTTTGCTGTCTTTGACATGTGGGGGAACCAGAGCACCTGGAGAAAACCCACAAAACTTGATGTTCACTTTAGTCCTCCCTCCTCCTCTTCCATCTCTCTGGTTTTCCCCCCACCCCAGAAAGTGACGGATTCTCTTCAGACAGAAGGTGGTCGTGCTGTCCTGCTGGAGATTTTCAGCCTCCTTCGGTGATTCAAGTGCCAGTGCAGGACTGATGGTCTCCTGCTCTTCGCAATGCTTGTCCTCAGGGACTTCAGCCTCCTTCGGTGATTCGAGTGCCAGTGCAGGACTGATGGTCTCCTGCTGCTCGCACTGCTTCTCCTCAGGGACTTCAGTCTCCTTCGGTGGTCCGAGTGCCAGTGCAGGACTGATGGTCTCCTGCTCTTTGCAATGCTTGTCCTCAGGGACTTCAGCCTCCTTCGGTGATTCGAGTGCCAGTGCAGGACTGATGGTCTCCTGCTCTTCGCAATGCTTGTCCTCAGGGACTTCAGCCTCCTTCGGTGATTCGAGTGCCAGTGCAGGACTGATGGTTTCCTGCTGCTCGCACTGCTTCTCCTCAGGGACTTCAGTCTCCTTCGGTGGTTGGGTGTCATCATGGCCAGTGATTTTTTGGAGAGCCTCCCTCTCAGCCTTAAGCTCAGTGGATAGCTTCAGGTTGAGCGAAATCTGAACACTGAGCTGAGTTTTCAGCTCGTCCAGCTCTCTCTCAAAAATTGTCTTACTCTCAAGGGCATTTTGCTGCAGGACAGCGATCTCCTCTGCCATCTTTTCATGGAGGGCTTCCAGCTCAGCCCTCAAGTTGAGGTTCACACGCTGGCCCTCTGACACTGAGATTGTGTGAGCCTCGACTTCCTTGTCAAGCTTACACTGGAGCTTGTCGGCCTGCTCTTTGACCGTGATGATGTCGGTTTTATACTTCTGCGTAATCTCACCGTGTGAAATGCAGATCTTGTCCATTTCTTGCTGGATAATCTTGTTCTTCTCCTTCTCTGCCTCCAGCTCAGCAGAGAAGTTCTGGTTCACTTTCTCTTCCTCTTGCAGCTCCTCATACTTTGTTTGGAGGAGTTTCTTCTGCTCAAGTTCCCTTTCAATCTCAGACCTGAGGGCATCAGCCTCCTCTCTGATTTTGGGAACGTCGTTTTCATACCTTGCATGGAGCACTTTGTATGAAATGTGGAGGATATCGAGTTCCTCTTGGAGAAGCTTGTTCTTAGTCTTCTCTGCCTGGAACTCGTTCGTGAACTTCTGCTCATTAATGATGTGAGCCACCTGCAGCTCCTCATAATCGACTTGCAAGAGTTTTTTCTTTTTCCTCTTCGTATTGTCCCTGACTTGGTTGGCAATCTTTGCAGTGCTCAGAGTCTCTGGATTAGTGTACTTCTTTACTGTCTTTAGCTCTTCCCTCGTTTCCTTTTCTTTGTTGATGAATTTCTCTTTTAGGAATTTCTGTCTCTTCAGCTGCGCTTTTGTCTCTTCCAACTCTTGGTTGAGTTGGCAGCAGTTCTCACAAAAGCAGCCGCGTACTGTCTGCTCTACATCGCTACTCTGGTCACCTGTGGGGTTCGTCGGGCACTGCATTTTCTTTGGCTGGTAGAATCAGTCACAAAGAAATGCTGTAGGTTGCAGTTGTAGGTCTCTAACGAACAGATGTGTTCTGTATCAGTCGTTTGTCTTTCGAAAATTGTCTTTTCTCGCACTTTCTCACCGTGGTGTCACGTATTGAAAGGTCTGAAATGAAACGATAGTGACTGAAGAGCCGTGGCCTTATATAGCCTAGAGACCTGATGACGTCACAACTCACATTTTATTTGTCTTTGATCATTTGCCCCGCCCCCTTTTCTCTGAGTTGTTTTTTTACGTCGCCCAATGCTAACCCACTACGCCACCGACCGTCCCATAACAACACTTTTTGAAACTTCAGAAAGTATGACAATTGTCTTCATTTTGCGCTGAGAAGACTTTTTTTGATTGTTAGGTAGCAAATTATCTTTCTCAGACCTTTTACAATGCCTATATAGAGTGTACAGAGACATTAAGATCATAATGCAAGATGTCTTTTCCTCTTTTTATATTTTAAAGTGATAGTTTAGTCACATATGTCAGGAATTTGTCAGGAATTTGAAACTGTACCAAACTTATAAGCTGAGTTCGAGTCATTTTTGAGCAATAACTGAAGTCATGTGAACAACTTAGATTTGTTTTTGGTAAATGAAGCCACACCAGTGTATCAAGCAGTGCTGGACAGGTTTTTTTTTTTTATTTAAATATACTTTGTAAGTACAAAATATGTCACATAATCACACAATCAAGTATTGCACTTATATTTTTCATAATTACTACATGACTAAAAATACATTTGAAGAATACTCCTTATGATGACAGGTCAACATTCACTAAATCCTGATTTTATTGCTTATTGGTATTTTATTTTACTTTTGTAAACTCATCTACTGACTGATCAGCAGTTTTATGTTAAAGTTCTAGCAGTACTAGTTGATTTCTACAGTGTGTTCCTGGACATAGACAATGTAGTGGTGAGTGTTTTCTCCCTGAGTGAGGACTGTCAGAGCCTCCAGGCCGTGTGCCTCCTCCACCACCATCACCTGGTCGCCGGTTAGACCCCCGTCTGCGTTCACCACCATCAGCTGATTACTGCAGTTACCGACTTCCTGCTCATCTGCCACCTGCAACTTCAGCCACAACTCAACATCAACATTTTTGTTGTAACCATTCTTTTTCTGAGTAAGTCATGTGATGTAATTTACCTGTTGTACCACGGTAACAGTGCCTGGAGCCATGGCGACCATGGAGGTGATGGCATCATGAGTCTCTGAACTGAATTCTGTAATTTGCTGGATATTAACTGTACACACAAAAAAAAAACATTTATTTTAAGGTTAAGTACATACTGTATGCTAAAATACATTAATGACTCACACAAATAGGAATAGCCATGAATAGGACTTAAGTCAGTTATCCACTGTATGTTTATCACAGTTGCTGTTGTTACCGTTGTCCTGCAGAGCTGATGCAGTTGCACATAAAATTAAGAAAATAAAAAAATATTTACTGAGTTCAGACATCTTTCTTCATTTTTAATTTTGATCAACTTCTTGAAATAAGTTATCAACTCAATAAAACAATGGACATGTAACAAATTGTATTTTTTATGCTGAAAAAAACTCATGTTTTTAAGTCATACTAACTAACCTCCTGAATCATTTTTAGAGGCCACATGTATGAAAGTAGATTAGTGCCATATATCTGAAGAAGAGCAGACTATGATTTGCACTTGTAAAACCCGTAATTCGCAACTTGTGAATGCGCATCTCGCAACTTGTGAACGCGCATCTCAGAGTTTGTAAGTGTAACTTCAGATCCACCCACATCTGCACAAAAGCAAACTGCAAGCAATTTCACAACTTGTGAAAGCGCATCTTCGAATTTGCACTTTTGTAACTTCAGATCTGGCAAAGCTGCAAACATGATTTGCATGCGCAGGTGTTCCATTGCTCGCTCAGTTGCGTCATCCTTCTCACCGTGATTTTTGGCACGATTCACTCGGATGGATTTGAAGGAAAGGAAACGATTGCGCGCAGAGACCAGGCATGGCTGTTCTACCACTCTTGTCCAAGAGGTGGCAGTGTGGTTATTGGATAATATATCAATAAACGGCTCAGTGGTGGTGGGTGGTGGCTGGCCTAGACATATTTACACAGACGCCGCATTGAGCGGGTTGGTCGCGATAACGTAAAACGGCGCCGCCGTATTGGTTCGGGCAAGATATGCCCGTTAAATACCAAGGAAATGGACTGAAATTCATAAAGCGCCTTTCTACAAAGTTCTTAAGTTAATGTCTCTTATACACCCATTCACACACACAATATATCTGGGAACAAACAGGCACCAAAAAACAAGTATGTAACTTTTAAAGTGATGATTATAAATGTTTACTCCTTATGTAGCACCAAAAAACGTATGTTTTTTCTAATGCTGTCGTTTACAGCTACTAATGTGTGAACACTGTTACTGTGATGATATAAATATTGAACTATTTATAATAACATTTATCTGTGTCTATAATAACCAGATCCTGAAATGTAGATGTGACATGAGGGTTTTCTTGAAAATAAAGAGCACACACACCACACATATTTGTGTGTCGAGTTGTGCGGGGTGTATATACTATATATATATATATAGTGGGTGTTGTGTGGTAGTATATATTATATTATATATATCATATATATATATATAATATATATATATATATATTATATATATATTATATACTACACACACACACACACACCACAACACACAACACACACATTATATGTGTGTGTTGTGTGTGTCTTTATTCAGAAAACCCTTCATGGTCACATCTACATTTCAGGATCTGGTTTTATAGACACAGATTAATGAAATGTTATATATAAATATTTAATATTATCATCACACTTTATAGTAACAGTTACAGTGTTACACACATTAGTAGCTGTAACACTCAGCATTAGAAAAATACATACGTTGGTTTGGTGCTTACATAAGGAGTAAACATTTATAATCATCACTTTAAAAGTTCATACGTTGTTTTTTGGTGCCTGTTTGTTTCCCAGATATATTAGTGTGTGTCTGACTGGGTGTGGTATAAGAGACATTAACTTAAAGAACTTTGTAGAAAGGCGCCTTTATGAGAGTTTCAGTCCATTTCCTTGTATTGTTTACGGGATATCTGCCCGACACCAATACGGCGGCGCCGTTTACGTATCGCGACCAACGACCAACCGCTCAATGCGGGCGTTATATATTGTCTATGGCCCGCCACCACCACCACCACTGAGCCGTTATTTTGAATATTATCCAATAAAACCCACGCAACTCTGGACAAAGAGTGGTTAGAACAGCCATTCCTGGTCTCTGCGGCACATCGTTTCCTTCAAATCATCGAGTGGAATCGTGCCAAAAATCACGTGAGAAGGATGACGCAATCTGAGCGAGACAAATAGGAACCTGCGCGCAATCATAGTATGTGCAGCTTTGCAGATCTGAAGTTACAATGTGCAAATTCAGATGAGATGCGCTTTCACAAGTTGTGAAATATTGCTTGCAGTTTGCTTTTTGCAGATGTGTGTGGATCTGAAGTTACACTTACAAACTCTGGTGCGCGTTACCAAGTTGCGCAGATGCGCATTCACCCGTTGCGAATTACGGGTTTTACAAAGTGCAAATCATAGTCTGCTTCTTCTTCAGATATATGGCACTAATCTACTTTCATACACATGCCACCTATTATCCCAGGGGTTAAGAATGTGAAGACCACAAGGAGCTCTGTCAACAAATCGCCAGAGAGTTAGAGCCCTTGAAGACCTTGGTTCTCAACATCAAACACAAAGGGGCCAAGACGGATCTCCTCCATTTGTAAAGACGCTCTTGAGGAACTCTGCATCACTCTGGAGTCTGCCCAGCGCAAAATGTTAACACTGTTAGAGGAAGGAGACGAGATGAAGAGTATTATAGTGAAAAGCTAGCTTCACCACCCCTCCAGCTTCCATGCATTCATACAGCAATATGCCCTCCATGCAAATCTCTCCTGTCACATCTCCCCAGACTGTCAGTTGCCATCTGTCGCCCATGCAAATATTTAGCCCCATGTATCCATGACGTCTCTATATGGAGCCACGTCCCCACTAACTCCGGCCACATTGGTAAATGGTAATGGACTGTACTTATATAGCGCCTTCTATTCCTTCCGACCACTCTCAAAGCGCTCTACACTACATATCTCATTCACCCCATTCACACACATTCATACACTGATGGCATTGGCTACCATGCAAGGTGCCAACTGCTCATCAGTTTGTGGATCTAACCATTCATACACATTCACACACCGATGGCACAGCCTTCGGGAGCAATTTGGGGTTCAGTGTCTTGCCCAAGGACACTTCGACATGCAGACCGCAGGAGCCGGGGATCGAACCGCCGATCATCTGATTAGTGGACGAGCCACAGCCGCCACACATTGTCTACTCGCCTGCTATGGGGTCATCCACTGTTATCTATACCCTACCACTTTACTAAGATTTTACATTAAACATATACAATATGTTTTCAAAAATATAATAAACTGTTAAATATTAAATCAAAGGTCACTGCAGAAGCAAGCTCGTCTATGTTTTTGTTAGGTAGGATTTTAAATGCAGCACTTTTACTAGTAATTAAGTATCAAGATGACAGTATGTCTGTGATTACAAAACATGTCTAAAGGTAAAGCCTCTAACCTTCTCACATGGTTTCACTTGATTTGAAGAACTGATTGAGGCCTTAAGAGGTAAAATAATTCAAGATTTCAGAAAAAAGCAAAAAGTATAGAAAACATTACACAGTTTTCCTCTTTCATTTTACATGAATCATCTCATGACCTCTGATGCTGATCTGGTGATCCTTTGGAGGAAACAGACCCCCAGGCTGTGAACCACTGCACTAAACTAGCTTCCTGCACATTGTTACACATTGATGAATCATTATTAACAATCTGTTGTGGAATATATAATAATATGTTAACCACTCTGCCCATGATTAAGACTTTCTTTTATGCTTTTACACATGGATGTCTAGTCTTCACTTTCCACAAAGAGAGAGTGCATGATTGTGAGTTACACTGACATGTCATTGTCAGCATTGTGACCGAGTGTTTGTAGATGTGGTTAATAATTATTTTCCAGTTGATATCTAAGAATCAACAGAAGAGAGCAGTGGACTCCTTCATGTCCTCCTCTACAGTGAAATGCAGTCATGCTGTTGAACACTCTGCTCATAGTGTTGAGCTCACAGTGTGTCTGGGCCAGAAAGTCCGAACCTTCCTTTAATGAGGCAGATGCAGGTTTGTTCAGGGGATCAGATAAATATGACTTTGCCATCGAGGTTCCTGCTGCAGAGATGGAGTGTTTCTGGCACTTTGCCCACCAGAGTGGAAGCTTCTACCTGATGTACATGGTGAGAAGTTTTCACCGCAAATCTGCAGTATTTGGTTTTGTCTGTGAATATGTGTATACTTTGAAGTAATGCACAATAGGGTATATCTGTGTGCCTTTGTGCAATTTGTCCTCAGGCTTATCAGACTTTCAAGGTGATCCAGTTTAACTTCTAAACAGTGATCTTTGTATGTGCAAAGTTTTTACCATACAAATACAGAAATATGCTTGAATATATGGGCAGATGTGGGTCATTTGTTATTCTGTTTTTGTTTCTTTTGGTTTATTATATCGGTGTCAACAGATTATCTTTCTTTCTACATTAGGAACTAAGATGTGACAAGAACATTTAATTACATCCACGAGTTTATGTCTCAGGGACAAAGTGGAGGTCACTCTTGGGAGTCAAGATAGACGCAATATAGCAATAGTCCTGCTGTAGTGAGTATTTGGGACAGCATTATTTTTTGGACAACAATGGAGCTCTATGGCACTGATCAGGTTTTTATAAACAGACAACATATTTTAGTATCACTGGATTTGTGGACTTGTTTAATATTTGTATGTGACCACAGGTACAGTGGGTAACAGGGATGGCCAATGATCCCCGGCTATTTGTGACAGTCAACTCACCACAGGGCGTTCTCATGGCATCAAAGAATGAGGCTGTTGGTCAATTGAATTTCCAGACTGAGGTGACAGGTAGGCCCATCAGAAACAACTCACCAGTTGTCTCCAGAGTCCATTATTTATTCAAGAATAAGTCTCTGAAGTAACTGCAGTTTCTTTACAACAGGTTTTTACCGGATGTGTCTCGGGAACCACAACAACAAGTTTGGAGGCATCAGGGTCTTTATGAACTTTGGTGTCATCTACGAAGGCTTTGTGGAGTCAAAGGGAGAGATGGAGGAAGGAGAGAAAGTCCTCAACAGCACTTTGACAGATATTGAGGTATTTGTTTCAATTATACATGGTGTGTTTAAAATATATTTTTAAACATGTCATCTGCATAAAGAGATATGCAACAAGTTGCATTACTGAAAATGATAATGGAAATGTTATTTTGACAAACTAGAGCTACTTTATTTCATTATTACATTATTATCTGACCATATATTGTCGAGTATATTACACCACATCATCTATAACTTTTTGTATATTATGATACATAGTTGGGTTGTTGACAAATAGGCAGTAAAAAAAGTTTTGTACAGCACCATTTTTGAATAAAATAAGCATATGTAGTGTGAAATCTGACATTTGAGAAAATATAAAGGGGTCAATAACTTTGTCAATTCTTTCAGTTTTTTTTTGACATTTTCACTTAACAGTGCCATAAATTTGTCCTATGGTGTGACGTTAAAGAAAGAAAATAAATTATTATTCAAATACTATATAAATAACATGAGAGAGATGTATCTTCATTGTTAAACACTTATTTACATATAGTGTTATTTATGTAATATTAAGTTATGAATAACACTATTTTTATCCCAAGAGTTGTTGGGCTTTTTCAATAAATCTAATAAACGCAAGTCAAATTTTGCTGTCAACCTTTCAAAACTGTTGAAAAACATATAACAATTTATTATGAGTAATGATTATATCTCTACTAATGCAATATTCAACTGTTATCATAGGTATTTTGAGATAGAAACACATTTTTGAATTATTTATCTGTGTCACACTATAGGACAATGTGTCACACGAAAGGACAGAAATAGTAGTTATTAAAGACAAAGTCAGAGGTATTACTTTAAAGTATGTTTATTTAATTTAGAAAATGTTAAACACCTTAAATCTTGAGTTAATAAAATGTTTTGGAAAGGTTTTAATACATTATAATACATTAAAATACATGTTTGGTGTTTTTCTTCCTTCTCTCCTCGTCTTCCTCTCCTCCTCCTCCCTTCATCCTCACTAACCCCTAACCCTAACACCTTGAACTTTGAATTAATATATTTGAAACAGTTTAACATTTTTGTTGTTTGTTTTTTTGGCTACTACTTTTCCTTCTGCTCCTCTCCTCCTCCTCTTCTCTTGCTGCTCTCCTCCTCTTTATCCACCTCTCCAGTTCTCCTCTTCTCCTGCTCCTCTCGACCAGAGGCGATTTTTCTCACCAGGCAAGCCAATCAGCTGCTTGGGGCCCCCACTAGCTGGCGACAGAGAGTCGAAATTTGCACAGAGTCGAGAGTGAAGAAACGAAATTTGCGTTTTGAAAAGTCATTCGCTGAGTCTGACTTTCGTGGGTTTCCCGTTTACAACAAGCTGTTGGGAGGAACAAAATTCTAAGCAGCCAATTGCGTGACCACATTTTTGAGTGACAAAAGTCTTCAAGCAATCCGCGCTTGCAGAGGAATCCCTTGCTGCGCGTATGCGCAAATCGGAAACCTGTAGTAACATCGTGAACATTTTTGACTGTTGGTAGACCTCTTGCGCTAGCTACTATGGAGAGAAAAATATAGAGAGCTAAATTATGAAGAGAAGCTATCCATCCGGGAATGAAAAAAGAAAGAAGAAAAAAGAAGAAGAGGAAAGAAGAAAGCAAGATGGTGGTAAGTCAGTAGCAATATAATAATGAACAGAGATCAATAGTATTTTTTCCCTACCGTTGATAATAAATGATGTTGTGCAAATGGTGCTAGACTAGTCTAGTTTCACTCACGCTAGCATGACCAGACTTTATTAATGTTGTTTTCTTAACGTCAAAAGCTATTACTATATAATGAAGTAGCCTACAATACAATAGTAGTTTTGATTTTAAAAAAGCCTATTAAGGTAATACAAGATTACACATAGAATGCTGTGGCTTTACGATTGCCATTTAGATTAGAACCAATGATGTATTCGAACCAGAAAATTATTGTTTTTAAACGTGGCATGTTATTAGACACAGTAGTTGTTTGGAAAGGTGAAAGCTGTCATCAGCCAATCTGTGACAGTAAGGCCACTAGTCTGTATTTATTAATTTACAGCCGCAACTGCATTTCAAGCTGTGCATAAATCATCATCCTGTGCAGATTTTGCAATGTCAAATCATTTGTGTAAACTTAACTATACAATTGGTTCAGTCTACAATAAACAATGAACTGTGTTTTTGAAGAATTGTTAAAAATGTGAAAATATTAAACCCATGTAGACTAATATAGCCTATTAACCAATCATAGCCTATTTTCCTTCCATATACATTTCTTTAGGATCATTGCTGAAGTTCCTTACATTAGTACCTAAAGAAACCGGAAGCAATGATGTTCCATCTTTGCCAGCTGATGACAGTCATCCAGCATCTACCTCCACTACACAGTCGAGACCTCCCTCCTGTGATGACCATCCAGCATCTACCTCCACTACACAGTCGAGACCTCCCTCCTGTGATGACCAGCCAGCATCTACCTCCACTACACAGTCGAGACCTCCCTCCTGTGATGACCATCCAGCATCTACCTCCACTACACAGTCGAGACCTCCCTCCTGTGATGACCATCCAGCATCTACCTCCACTACACAGTCGAGACCTCCCTCCTGTGATGACCATCCAGCATCTACCTCCACTACACAGTCGAGACCTCCCTCCTGTGATGACCATCCAGCATCTACCTCCACTACACAGTCGAGACCTCCCTCCTGTGATGACCATCCAGCATCTACCTCCACTACACAGTCGAGACCTCCCTCCTGTGATGACCAATATAAATAATAATAGATTTTGATATAATATTATATTTGATATTGCACTCTGTTAAAATAAACAGAAACTTCACAATGTTTAACGTTCAATGTTTGTGTAAGTAATATTTATAACTTGAAATAAAACAAAACTATACTTGCTACAATTTGTTGGTTATTTATTAAAATTACAAAGGCCCAGAGTGAAATTCTGTTGTGTGGGGGGGTCGGGCGGTGGGGGGCCCGCCCAATGAATTTCTGCTTGGGGCCCCACTGGACCCTAGAATCGCCACTGCTCTCGACCTTCCTCCTGCTCCTCTCCTCTTCATCCTCTTCTCGTCCTCTCCTTCTTTCTTCATCTACTTCTCTTCTTCTCCTCCTGCTCGTCTCCACCACCTCATCCCTGATCTTAATTTTATGTTCCTCAAGGTTTACTGGTTGAACATAAGCCAATCAAGAGGTGTGAGTCGAGCAGCACGGTGCATTTGCTCTGGTTGTGATATGACACCAGGGGCCTCATGTACGAATACTTGCGTGGATTTCCTACTAAAACTTGCCGTACGCCAGAACCCAGAAACTGTCGTACGCACAAAAATATTCAGATGTATCAAAGTGTGCGTTCGCATGGATCCAAGCACGTTTCTTTTGTACATGCCAATCAACGTGGAATTGAGCGCACGTGCAACTCCTCCCTGTCCACGCCCCTATTTACATATGCAAATCTATAGGCCCTGGACCTGAGATTCACCTCTTTGTCCGATCAGGTAACGCGATGAACAAAGGAAAGAAACTAAATTTCACAGAGTCTGAGCTAAATATTCTAGTAAATGAAGTGGAGATTCTGTTTGGTTCCCTGTCAACAGGGATAAATATGACCAAAAAAAAGACGTGAGTAGGAGCGTGTGTGTGAGGCTAGAAATGCCGTGGGATCCGAGCAGCGCACACACAGGTGTGGCGCTGCGGCTGACATTTTACGCCCGCTTTTACTGACAGGAATACTGAACACAGGGAGACAATCAGGGCTTGTTAGAAAGCTCTGCAGCTCTAATTTCACCAGCAGAAAATAAAGAAAACCAAAAACATGATATTTGAATGCCACATGCCCGAATGTGCATTGGCACACTGGCACGGTGCGCGATGGGTGGCTTCTGGGTAAGTAAAAAAGTTTATTCCTTTAATTGTCCCATATGTAAACCAGCGTTACGGGACAATTAAAGGGATAGAAGCCACCAATCGCGCACCGTGCCAGCCTCCAGCCTGTTCCCAACCATGCTGTTGGTCATAATGAATGAGGCGTGCGTTGAACCAGGCCACCTTGCCACGATGTTAGTTAGTTGCATTTGCGCATTGATGGAATGAAAATGTTTCCTACTAACATAAACAAATTCATCCTGTGATTTTATAGCAATGTGTGTGCAGTCAATAGCTCCGATTACATCAAGGAAACCGGCTCTCACTGCAAATTGCGTTTTAATGCCGGCCTGTTCAACAGCATTGTACGGGAATCTGATGTACCAGGAAGACATTCGGATGATTCCGTCCCACACAGCTGGCATGGCTCGGCTCAGGGTTAACTGGCACACTCCTGACCGATCGGCCAGCTCCCGCTGGAATGCCCCTGTTGCCAGGAACCCCAGCGTAGTCAGGCAGCCGGCCCCCGTTGCGCTCTCGGGCCGGCCGCAGCTCTGCGCACATCTCCAGTAACACTGGCCTTGGTAACCGAAATCGGCTTATGAGCCAATTATCATTGTTTGCAAGCAGGGCCGGTCCTAGCTATGGGCAATGTGGGCGGCCGCCCAGGGCGCATTCTCCGTGGGGGGCGCACGAACGCCCGAAAAAGCAAAAAACCTCGGTAATTTTCGAATCCACTCATTAAGTTAGCGGAGCGGGCGCCCCGGGAGCGGGGTGTTGACAAGGCAGAGGGGGGCGTCGGACAGACCGATGGGGGCGCACGCATCCAGGGGCGCACGGGCGGCCGTTAGGGCGCACGAGAAAATGTTCGCCTCGCTGTTTGCAAGTAAATCCTTGCGTTCCTTAAATCGCTCACGTCGGATTGCACCATTTGCAAGGTCCTCTAACAACGCTAACGCTGCCTTTGTTAATATCATTTTCTTCATCACATTGCGCATGCTTTTATATCCACCTATATAACTGCAAACACGTGGGTGTGTTAATTGTTTATAAGTGTCTCTGATGTGCACGTCACTCTGATGACTACTTGTTTTCACATTATTAACAGTTTCCCAGCGTCACCTCTAAGTGTCGCCAAAGGAACAATAGCTGTAGAAACGTGCGTACGACAGCTATGAAATTGGCGTGGGGCACGCACATTGTTTCACGTTTGATACATTTGAATGTGAGCGTGGGAAAGGATGTACGCCACTTTTTTGTGCGTACGCAAGCTTTGTACATGAGGCCCCAGTTATTTCTTGCTGTGAATAGTAAATGCAATCGGGTTTCACCGGCCACACAAAGGAATTCCTTACCTTTCTGGGTCATGCAATTGATTTGGATCCCTTCTCCATTAACCACCATGATCTGGCCAACATATGGCTTGCCATCATATTGCACAATCACAAATTTTCTTTCTGTGTACTTATCATCTTCTAAGGAATCCTCCACTTCAAGTTGGTCTCCAATCTGTAGAGCATTTGCAAAATCCATTTTTTGGGGTTTGTGGCAAGAGCATACTTTGGGATATGTACAGAAACAACTCACATCTGAAACGGGCTTGTGTAGGACCCAAATGCAGCACAACAGCAAGGGATACTTAGTAATGTTCTTTATTGAGGAACTCACAGCAGGCGATATGGCAGGTGAGAGAGAGGGAATAAGTCCTGAGTTCAATCGGAGAGTCTGTGGCAACGAACTGGAGCAGGGGGACAGACTGCCCGGGGAAACCTCCAAACAGCCAGGGAAACAGGCAGACAGACACCAGAAACACTGAGGCAGAACTCGTGGTCGGGGACGAAAAGCTGAGGTGATTACCGGGGCAGAGACAGACGAGCAGGTCAAAGGCAGGCAGGGTCGGCAACGGGAGATCAATCCGGACAAAAGTGCTGGAAAGACTTGCATGACGCGAAGAACAATCTGGCAAAGAGTGTCTGGAGGTTGGTGCTTAAATACAGGGTTGATTACTGATGAGGAGCAGGTGTGGGAGGCGGGAGAAACCATGGTGACTGATGAGGAGGCGGGGCTGACAGGTGAGTGGAAAGTTACTGGGTGCAGGTAAGAGGGAAAAGCAGGCAGGGGACCGGAGTGGATTGTGACAACATCTCTGTACAGGATCACTCCTGGAGATGATGACAACACTTGATGTGTACTGAGGATTCCTGTAACTGGTCGAATGGTTGGTGGAAGCAGGTTGTCAAAAGGTTCAATGTCCGACTCTTCAATCCATTTGAATTTCACGTTTGTCTGCATTTTGGAGGCCAGAAACTCATATACATCTCTGGGAGATTGCAAATCATTGCCACTCTTTACATGCATGTCAGCCATTCTCTTGACTGCACCCCCAACACCATCCGGTGCACTTTTGCCATGTGACCTTTCTGAGTAATTCCAAGTTACATGTTTGAATCCCATTGTGAAAGGAATTGTGCTCATCAGGTAACAGTTGGTTTTATTTCGGTATTGTGTCACCGGTCCATCGCTGATGACGTGCAGTGTGTCAATGTCTCGGACCTGTTTTAATTTTACATCTTCCAGAACAGGTTTGATGTGTGCCCAGACAGCTCTTTCGTCATGCCTTAATGATGGTGACAGAGTTGCATAGCTCTGGGATCCTTGAGATGTGTATGAAACTGCAGTATGGATACTAACTTGTTGTCGATTTCCTCCAAAATGAAAGGCCTGGATTTCCGAATTAAGTTTGCATCCATAGTTCTCTGAAAAGTCTATGTGTAGGACCATTTAATTTTCAGCAACCTTTTCTTTAATTTCTCTAAATTTTCCAGCCTGGTGTAGCCAGTTATACTGGTGGCTTCCAATTGATTCCAGCTCATGCCTGAACTTCTCAACCAGTTCTTTCACAGTGCTGCAGATTTTTTTCTTGATCCAGTTCTTGTAGACTTTATCACCAACAGTGACATCCTCTCTTTGCCACTGTTCCCATCTTGCAGCATCAAGGGGGTTGTGTCCAGCCAGCTGAATCTCAGTATAGCAGCATTTTGTGCATTCCCTGTACATGCATTTTTTGTTTTCAGCATTGCATGTAATACCTTTAAGCAGCAATGACAAGCTTTGTGTTTGAATTATACCCCTGTGTGCCATGCCATCAATGAGGAGCTGCACATTCTCATGCTGATAACAAGCACATGTGTTGCGGTCAGTTGCTTTTGCCTCTGTAATATAAAATGGCCTATATCTCACAAACTGTCTGTAAGACATTGAATGTTTCCTAGTGGGGTCTTTATAGTAGTCATTGTGGAGGTCTTGCAGAGATTTTGTGAGAACTCTTCGCTGTCTCTTGATCACTCTGCCAATAGTGTCTTTCTTTCCTGCCAGAAGTCTACTGTTTTCATCTCTTGTCAAGAAGGATACAACTTCTTGTCTCTTGTCAGTGACTATTTTTTTCTCTTTTGGCATTCTAATTTTCTTCTGCCTTTTTGGCGTATTTTGAGTTAGGCGTTGCATTTTTTTTCTGATTCGCTTTGTTTTTTGTGTTTCAGTTTTGATGCATTCTTTCAGAGTTTTATTTTCTCTCTGCAGTCTTGCTAGCTCTTTTTTCATTCTTTTTGTTTGGTTCGTCCATCTCGTTGGTGTGGCCCCTGGTGATGGAGAAGTAGGTTTACTCACATTAGGAAGTGGAGAAGGTAAGACTGGAGGTTCTGCTGGTAATTCAGCCACTGCCTCCTCTGGTGAGCTTTCTGGAGACTCTGGCGTAGTGTTCAGAATAGCACTGAGAGCCTTTTCTCTTGCCCTGCATCTTTTTTTGGATTCTTTCCATTTTTTGCGAAATTCATTCTGCTTTCTTTGTGGCAGCAAGTTGATGTTGAAGGTTTCCACTCTCCCCTCAGCCTTCTTTTCATGATATCTGTTTGAAGAATTCACAGACAATACATTAAAATATATTGTTTTATTTATTTATTATTTATTCATTCATTCATTAATGTATTGATTATATAATGGCTACATTTTTTAAGGCAACATTTCAAATCTAGTTACTTTCTGCGTCGTTCTCGTAGGATCTCCTCCCTTTTCCTTGGATCCCTGTTAATTTTCTGTCTATATTTGCGTGTTCTCTCTTTCCCAGTCATGTTTCTCCCTCAATTCTTTCTGTCTAAAAAACAAAACAAAACACATTTTACATGACACTTTATAGCTCTACACATTTTCTTCAAAAACAGAAAATATTTCAATTAATGTAATTAATACATTCAATATAGAAGGAGGAATAAAAAATTAGTTATTTAATTATTTAAAATGCTTCTCAAAGAGACTTTGTCCTCTAGTGTGACATTTTTGTCCTCCGGAGTGACAGCTATAGGTGTCACACCGGAGGACATTTCTGTCACACCAAAGGACGTTTCAGCTTTTTGTGTCAGTTAATGGGTCTGTTATTCCTAGCTAACTAGTCACGTGCAGTTAGCAGTTATCATCTGCATAATTTTCCACAATTATGTAGTTCAAGATCCATTTTTTTTATTTAATAACACAACCAGAGTGGTTTGAAAAAGTTGAATATTTGAAAAATGCTAAGACAAAAACTTACCATGTACACATGTTGCAAGCTTCACAGGGGGCTTCAGTAACAGCTACTTGAAATGGGTCCTTAAGTTAAATAAAGTTGTCTGTGGAATTTCCCGATTTAAAATCAACATATAGTGTCACACCAGAGGACATGGTTTTCAGAGACAAAATAGTTCAAGTTCCTCTGCTTTTAGAAATATATGAATGAAAAAAATTATTGACATTTATTAAAAAAGACACTTGTACAATTATGCCAGAGTTATTTATAAACTTATAAATGCTTTTCTTTTAAAATGATAAAAGTAGCAATTTATTGAGCAGTGCTGGAGACAGTCACACCAGAGGACAATTTTGAGATTTGGCTCAAAATTTTGAAAAATCTAATAACAGAGCAGTTTTTATAACAGCAGGTCCATGTAAAACAAAGGAATGTTTAACCATTAACTGCATTTTAAATGATGTGATACTAATTACATTATTTTTTGTCTTATGGGACAATGAAGATGCCATGTCATGTCAACAACCCAGTTGCATATAAATGATGTGAAATTATACAGTGTACCGTGTTTGGTTTAGGAGAGTGTACAGAACCTCCAGAATCATATCTTTCACATATGGCGTTATTACAACTTCGCCCGCATGAGGAAAGGAAAGGATCACTACCTCGTACTCTCCAACCTCAACTACGTGACTTGGTGGTCGATGGCCCAAAGCTTCATCATCCTCCTGTCTGGATACCTGCAGCTCCTCGTCCTCAAAAGACTCTTCCACACAGACTCTAGCAGACCACGATGCTGAGAGTAGAACATCCAAACATCTAGATCACTGCCCTGAACCTCTGCCATGATTTCAATTTTCCCATAGCAGATTTATATTGATACATTTTTGGAAAAGACAAGTCTGAAGATATCTATCTAAAGATAGAAACTGGAATTAAGGATGTCTCAACTCAGTTTTCTTGCCCTCGATCCTGATTCATCCGAGTCATATGATATCTACCAATAAAAGTCCAGATCCAATACTTCCTAGATAATATAAGATATTAGATATTATACTGTACTGTATTATATCATCAGTTCTTAAGGAAACATGCTAAGTTGAAATACTTCCTTGTTGACAAAAACCTGACAGCCAAAATGTTCTTAATTTGAAATTTATCGCCCGGCCCGTCTCTTTGTTTATGGATTGTCCTTTGTTATTCTGATCACTTAGTTCCGTGTTCGACATCTGGGGTTGCCAGGTATGAAACAAATTTGCTTGATGGAAGCAAGCGAACGCAGCAGTGTGACAGAGTTGGACACTACCAGACCTAAGAAGCCTCGTCCTTTGTCAAAGAAACTTAGTGACCTGAAACGTTCATAAACACAGATAAATATTGGAGATATTCAATTCAATCTTAAATATTGTACCTTTAACACCTAAAGCAGTATCCTAAATTGCATAATAATAATAATAATAATAATAATAATAATAATAATAATAATACATAATACATAATTAATAAATATTAGGTCAGAAACATTACACCTCTTATATTCAAACCTCAGTTTGTTGCCTCCTACTTGAGGGAGGATTTTAAAATAAGGTTGTTATTGTGAACTTTTAAAATATTTCTCTTTGACATAGTCTTTACTTTCCATTTTAATTTATATATATTAGATATATATAGTATATATATATATATATAATATATAATATAATATTATATATAATATATATGTATTTAGTTTAATAACAGCGACATCAACTCTAACTTGGCTCTTGTTTTCTTAATGGTACACAGTAAGTACTCTGTACAAGCAGGTACTCATATTTACAGTTTCTTGAAGTTTGGGTAGCAAATATGTAACCTTTATTATTATCAGAATCAGAATCAGAAATACTTTAATAATCCCAGGGGGAAATTATTTTTGTTACAATACTCCAGTTTAGGTTAAACAAGTACTCATCAATTACGAATAATATATACATATATATATATATATATATATATATATAGATTATATATATTAATAATATATATAATATAGATATAATATATATACAGGTATATACAAGATTAAATTATTATTATATTATTCAGAAATATTTTATTTGAGTGGTAATTGTCTACAGTCTGCGCCTGTGAAATTAGACTTAACGTGTCTCTCGCTGTATATTTATTTAAATATAATAGGTGTGGCGGCATTACAAAATAAACCAGTAATAGAAAGAGTTTCATAGTTAGGGGCAGGGCCTGAGTTCAGCGCAGCCAATTAGATCTTTTCCAATGATAAAGATACACGAAATGGCCCAATGAGCAAATGAATTTCATATCTTGGGGGCGGACCAAAGTTCAAATGCAGCCAATCATTGGCTTCGTCTGATGACAACTACGGAAGCTCATTAAATGATCGCTAATGAATAAATAGTAAATGCGTGAAGCCATTGATTTGGAAACACGTTTATATACACGAGTGTGCGGCGCGTGCTATGTTCCCTAGTCTGTATTTAACCGTTCACGCGCTGAGACTGTATATAAAGTCTATGAGTCGATACAGGAGCGATGTAGTCAGGGTGGTGCCGCTGTCTCCGCCCGCCACTGTCTCTCCGCCCTTGGAGGTTTTTTTAAAAAAAAAACTGCAACAAGTTGGCCGCGGGCAGCAGCAACGCACCCGGAAACTGGCGTACATTTGTGTCTAAAATAAGAGCGCGAAATTTCTCAATTGAACAGGAAGACGCAGACATAATTGAAACCGTGTTCCACGGTGTTAACTCACGTCAGGTGTTAACTGACGCAGGTGACAGGAACTAAATGCAGTTGTCGCGATAACCGAAAAACATCGCGTCGGCTGTCGGTTTTATTTTGAAACGGAAGTCACGGTTTGTCCTCACGCTGTCAACGCTTGTATAAAGCTCGACCAGGTTGCACTGTAGTAGTGATCCCACTATCAACCCCATCCAATCGGACAGCCAGCATCGATTTATCTCCGAGAGACGCAAACAGGTATCATATAATCCGAAATCAGTTATTTATTCTATCTAACGCTCGTGTTTGACCCTGACTCAGCACGCTGAGCTTCTGTGTGTCTGCAGCTGCTGTTGTGAAGTGCGTTGTCAGGCCTGGCTGGCAGTGTTGGCGCGGATGGAAGGTTAGCTCGTTCTAAGCAGCTAACGGCGGCTACTGACTGCTAGCAAACAATGAGGCCCCGCTGTGTGGACGTTTACTGGACCTAATGCGTTCATACCGTGTGTGATAACGGGATGCACAGAGGAACGCGACCTGTACGTGTTTCTGTACGGAGCGGCTTTGAGCAGAAGGAGCGGCTGAACGTGCTAACGTAGCAACCGTTAGTGTCGTTGCCAAGTTAGCTAGCCAATGGCGCTCATCTTGACTAGCTAACCAACGACAGTTAGTCAAGATGATGATGATGATGATGATGATGACGACCACTCCCTGACCGAGCGAACTGAAAACAGCATTTATGACATTAGTGAGGTCGATAACGGCACGGCTTGCAAACGTTTGTTAACCAGATCGGTTATGACGGGTTGTGTTTGAGGGTGCACGGAGGATAGCTGTCTGTCTGTCTGTCTGTCTGTCTGGGTTATGTGTAGTTAACCCGGTCTAAATTCCGTGACACTTGCAGCCTTCATGTGTTCATTCTTGTACGCAGTCAGTTCTGGCGGTTTGCTGCAGCCCTCGTTCACACACTCATAGCTGCCATAGTGGAGAAACACAATATATAACTGCAATTACCAGCTGCGATGTACTGACATATCAGTATTGTAATAGTGACGAGTTGTCGTCTGTGGTCTTGGTTATGATGTTTTGTTATAGTTCATTGATGATGAACATTACTGGTGAGATTAGTGCTTTATGACCCTGCACAGACTGTGTGCCTACTTTTCTAAATACCCAGGTCACATTGAAGGAAGTTTTCAAAATGTGTTTGGTGCTCTGTGCCCAGGGCTCTGCTCTTATTTTTGTGTCATACGTTTGAAAGTGCTGTGAAGTTTTAAGGATACTGTTGTGGAATAATCTGGCCCAAAAACTACTTGGCAGCATTAAGACTGGCTCCAAGCTGACGGTGCTCTGCAGAGATGTGGCTGATGCCCTTAGCCTGTTTACTAGACTGAGTTGGATCAATATGAAATATGAACTTATAGCCCTTCCCTGAATGTGCATTAGACAATCACATGCTCGGGCTTTCAAGTATAAAGTGAGCGACAGTGACTTTACACTTCCTTTTTATTGACAAAAGTATCTCTGAAGCACTCTTAGAGGACTAGAACTGTTACCCTGAAGTAGTGTTGTTGTCCTCACATGCATCACTGGTCAGGCTCTGGTCTTGTGTTTGCTTGTTTTGATGAAAAAATGGAAAGTGCTCTTATGTTCTACTTTTCCTTTGAGTCACTTGATAAAGTTTCAAAGCACTGATCTCGTTTGCTGTACATGAGTGGATAAAATATAATGTTTATTTGCATACAGCAGCAGAATAGGCTGTGAGGATGGTGTTATGTCTGGGCTGAACACCCTGCCAATTTGGAAATTGCAGTAAGCCATTGCAGGGCCAGTTATGGGTATCGATAGTATATAAAGGTGATATATTATTCCTCCAGCTGTAAACCACAGATAAAATGCACCATGTGCAATTCTCTCATTAATGCTTTTTTTGTTGTTGTTGTTGTTGTTTGTTTCTCCAGTTGAGTACCTTTTGGGGAAGCCTGCCCCCGACCGGCCACCATGGGGGACGAGAGTGAGTGGATGAAGCTTCCCACTGACCAAAAATGTGAACACAAGGTAACTGATTTACTGTCCCCAGTGTCCTCTCTGCAGTTTACTTCAAAGCAAGTAATGACAGGAGATCTTTGTAATATTATATTTGGTCGTATCTCCTCCAAAGAGTACACAGGGGCCCTCAGGGCTCACCATGACTGTTTTTTCATTTGCCTGCCCCAATTTTTTTTTTTGTATATATTTGAGTAATTTAATTTATGTTAACATGAAAATGACTTAAAATTTCCATTCCTGGTATTTGACTGAGCTCATTTTCAGTCCAGTGGCTTTATTTATTGAACATTACAATAACATTGTTAATTCCTGAGCTTCACTATGAATTAAACCAGCGCATGTACAGAGTCGGCCTGAAAATCCTTTTTCCCAAAAGGGTTTAACTAACTCAAATCTAATCCAACTCTCACTAGAGCCCTGTGAACCGATCTTAATATGATATACTGTAAGCATCTTAACAGCAAACAATACAGTGCCATCTAATTTTTTATTTATTTTTTGGCCTTTTCAAGTTTTATTTTGATAGAGACAGCTTGAAGAGTGACAGGAATGTGGGGGGAGAGACGGGGAATGACATGCAGGAAAGAGCCACAGGTCGGATACGAACCCTGGGCTTCTGCTTCAGTGTGCACGTACATTTTGGTATCTGGAGTGGCAAGCTTACAAAGACAACCCAGCCAGTTGGACTGGTCAGATAATATGGCTTTTAATGGGCTGCTTTAGCTCCCCTTCCTACGTAAGGAGCCAGCTCATGAGAATTAAGGCTGTGCCTACAGCTTTAAAACGAACCCCGCTAAGTTTAACTGGTTTGTAATACTACATAGAGGATCACACATGGGGGGGCTACAGTAATCACTAAACTAGTTCTTGCTTGACTGACGTTTTATATTGGACTCCCTAGCCCTGCTCCCGCCTGTGCTGAATCAGTGTTGATTCAACCACCTGGACCTCCTACTTGGGCCTACCCCTGTATACACAGAATCTATTTGTGTATGAAATACAAATATAAGCACATAATTATTTTGAAAGTTTAAAAAAAAAAAAAGTACTTCCAGCATGTATTGTTAAACACTCTGATCACATGAGCCACAGAGCTAAATTTAGACTCCACAGCCAAATGCGATCAGTGGTAAAATGGAACCATAGCAAGAAGAATAATAAGCAGACTGACCACAGGCTAAACTCAATTTCCTGTGCTGCTGTCATGTAACATTACCGAATGCTCTTTTTAAATGCTGAAAGCCTTTTTTATTTTATTTTTTTATTTATTATTTTTTGTACACCATCAAACCACGTCAACTCAGCCTGTTTGGCAGGCCTTTGCTTAAAACTCCCAAATGAACCCAGGAAGAAAAGCCAGCCAACAACTTGTTTAGTGTACACTGGACAAAAAACAACATACTGTATGATGGCCACTATAGATGTAGGTCACCTCCCTTCATTATACAGACATCCTTCTTCCCACTGGAAATGGAAATTTGTTTCCATGTTTCTTTCCTCTGAGCATCGCTGACTAGTTTAGACAAACACAGTTGATTTAACTTTGTACACCACCCTTTCAGTTCTTCACCCTTTTCTGACTGTTCCTCTTCTTCAGGTGTGGAAAGCCCGTCTGAACGGTTATGAAGAAGCTCTGAAATTGTTCCAGAGGATAGAAGATGAGAAGAGTCCAGAGTGGGGGAAGTACCTAGGACTGATAAAGAAGTTTGTCACTGACTCTAATGCTGTGGCTCAGCTTAAAGGCCTGGAGGCTGCCCTAGCCTTCGTTGAGAATGCCCATGTAGCTGGCAAGTAAGTGAACAGTTTAAGAATTACATCTGCAAGTTTGTTTCAAAGGTGGGTTGGTATTGTTTAAGGTACCAGCTAGACAATGAAATACAGTCCAGTTGAGTTATAGATGCCGGTACACCAGAACAGTGCATAAGTTTGCAGTCATCACAGACATGAATTTACACCTAACAGTACAACCCCACCCACCATTTACTTGTAAGGCAATAGTTACAAAGGCAGTGGATGTGATCAATCTAAATCAAATGCAGCTATTATATTAGTTCTGTCTGTCAAGTCAAAAGGTCCACTGTGTGACTGGTCTGAGCACAATGGAGCAGGTGACCTCTGAAGTCTGTGTGGCCGCACTGTTGGTAGTCAGAACTAACCGGCTTTGCACATTAATGCACCCTGTTGAGAGTTTCTGTACCAGTATGTACAGGCCTAATGTTACACGATGAGAGGCACTCCTGCTGTAAGATAGCACAGCCTGAACAACATGTGAGCGTGTGTTATGTTTACTGACACAGATCACTGTTTGTGGCAACGCTTCCTCTGTGTCTGTGAAAATTTTAATACTTAACCAGGCTACATGAGGTTAGAAACAAGTCTCTGTTCAGAGCTGCACTTCTGACAAAGTAACAATGCAAAAACCATTCACAACTGAACATCATTATAATCCATAAGCGACAGATACAAATCATAAACAGAAGTCAGTCTCCTAATTCAGATTTTTCTTTTAAAGAACTGCAAATGACAGCATAAACATTTTAGTAAATTTTCTGTGTCGTAAACTACTGATGGAGACGGGTCAGTACCACCTTTTAGTTTTTACTCACAACAAACTACTTTAATCTGTGCACCTTGAATATTTCTTTGCTCTTCCATCACAGAAAACTGAACATCTATGGACAAGCAAGACATTTGAGGAAACACCGATCAGCATGTTTATTATTTTTCTGATGTTTAATGTACTGAACAACTAAATGAACCAGCCCTGTCTCAATGTGACATTTGAAAATGGTGGAGCACGGTCTTGCAGTGATCTGCTTTTCTACTGAGCAGTGATTTCTTTTTTTTTTTTTTGGGCTGTTCTTCTTCATAATATTCACTCGGTGTCTCGCTATGGGATGCAGCCTCCTGCAGCCCTGATAGAAGCATTTATCTCAATCCGCCAATCCTGATTGGCCGGTGAATGTGTTCATCCGCGCCGCACCCAGTAGTCCCATCTACTATATATAGTGTGCGCGGATAACATTCCCCTAATTCAAAACCTCTTCTCACCTGAGAGCTTATCTCACGTCAGAGCTTTTCACTAGCTTAACTGTTCACCAGACGGATCTTTGCTAGCTTCCGTCACCGGACGCTAGTGTTGTGCTCTGGCTTCTGCCTTGTCCGTTCATACCAGACCGGACCGGTAAGTATCCTTTCCGTCCCCACCACGGACGCTCGCACGGTCGAGCTAAGTTAGCACACCAGCTACCCCCTCGACCCCACGCTAGCACACCAGCTAGCCACGACCCTTTTCTCCACTAGCACTCCAGCTTGTTGGCGAAATGGAAACCATTAAAAATCCTCACACCAGAGGAGACTCTCGGCTCTGTTGCTGCGGGAACAAAATTTCAGGGAGGGACACCCACCCGGTGTGCAGTACCTGCCTGGGGGTTGACCACGGCAGGTTAGCCCTCGAAATTCCCGGGTCCTGTGGACACTGCAAAGTGTTCACGGTCAAGAGCCTCAGACGCAGGCTAGCCCGCCAAGCTAGCCTCGCGGACCGTGACCCGTTTCTCCCCACTGCTGACCTAGGCGCAGCCGCGGAGGAAGACGAGGTCATGGCCGGGGAAGTTCCGGAGACTGGCTACGACTGGGCCGCCCAGTGCGAGCAGCTCCGAGCTCCCCCGTTTCCAGAGGAAGACGTGCTGGAAATTGGCCTCACAGAGGATGACGATGACGCCTCGTTCCTCATATCAGAGGACGAGGAGGAAGACGACACCTTCGTGGCCCCAGCCCTGGCTGAAAAGCCGAAGCTGCCCGAGTCTACCAACAGGGAGGAAGGCGGGGTGAGCTCTCCAGCTCCCTCCCTCCATGTGGACCTGCTCAGCACGTGCAAACGTGCGGCAGAGAAGCTGGAGGTCCCCTGGCCGGTTGCAGTAGCGGAGCCTACCCGGTCCCGCTATGAAGGCAAGCGGCTCCCCCTGGCCCGTAGTGCGGTAAAACAGCTTCTTCCCGTCTTCCCCGAGTTGCTGGCCGAGCTGTCCAAAACTTGGAATAACTGCCCGTACAGCAACAGGAGCCCCATCCCGGGCGCAGCATCCCTCGACTGCGAGGCGATGGAAGCCCAGGGTCTCCTCTCGATGCCTCCGGTGGAAGCCCCCGTAGCTGCGCATCTCTGCCCGGGCAGCACGAGCCAGCTATCTGCGGCCTCCTCCAGGCGTCCGACGCTGCCAACCAAGCCCGAGCGGTTCCAGTCTGCACTGGCCGAGAGGGCGTATAAGGCAGCCGCCCTTTCGGCCAGGGCTCTCAGCGCTCTCTCCATCCTCACTGCCTATCAGGCAGAGCTGTTTGGGGCATCCGCTGACGAGCAGGACCCCGACGCGTGGGAGGAAACGGCGGTCATCGCCGATTTGTCCCTCCGCATCCAGCGCGTCTCAGTCCAGGCCACGGGCAGGGTGATGGCGACCCTCGTCATTCAGGAGCGAGCGAGATGGCTCAGCCTCGCTAACTTGACTGACAGGGAGCGGGATGACATACTGGATATGCCAATTGTCCCGGAGGGTGTTTTCGGCTCTGCATTGGCCACGATGCAGCAGCGATGTGAGGCAAAGAAGAAGGACAACGAAGCCCTGAAACTTTGTCTCCCTCGAAAAGCACCAACACCGTCACCTCCAGTGCAGCGCAAATCGTTTGCTCAAGCTGCCTCTCAGCCGCCGCATTTCAAGATGCCGAAGCGGCCGCAGCAGCTCGGCCCGCCCCTCCCTCCGAGGAGAGAGCCCGGAGCCAGCTGGCACAGAAAATCTCCTGCCCCGACCGCAGTCCCACCGCCGCCCCCAGCCGCCGCGGCCTCGGTCCCCCAGGCGAGGAAGAAGAAGAGAGCGGCCTGACAGCCTTCCTCTCTTCGGGTGGAGCGTCCTGCCGTTCCCCGTTATGCAGGCCCACCGTTCTGGCTTTTTCGTGTGCGCCCCACGCCGCCGCTGCCCACCCCAGAGCCGGTCCGCGGGAGGAGAGACATCGCCTCGGAGGTTTGCGCTGTTGCGCCCCGAGCAAAATGTCCGCAAGCACACACATACACACATGTCCCCAAACGTGTGAAAATAAAAAGAAATCTGTCACAGCCAGGCCACGAGCCGAGGGTGCAGATAGCAAAAAAAGCCAAAATGAACAAAAATACCCTGTCTATAAGCAGTGTGGCCACCAAGCCCTCTGCGGCTCTGCCCCCGGGATAGGCATCACCATCCTCGGGGAGCAGAGCGACAGGTCCCGCCGCTCCTGCGGCGATGCCCAGGGGTTATTTCCCCGCTCTACCGCAAGGGGGCACCACAGCACCGCTGTCGGGACCTCCCGTGATAGAGCAGGGGCTGCAATGCGCTTCTCCTCTTTCTCTCAAGTGGGAGAATTGGAAAGCAACCGCAGCTTCACCGTGGGTGTTACGCACAATTTCTCGGGGATACAGGCTCCAATTCGCCGCTGTCCCTCCCCGTTTCTCCGGCGTAATACAGTCACGAGCACAGGGAGAATTAGCTCGAATCTTACAGGAGGAAATCCTCTCTCTGTTAGAAAAAAGAGCCATTTCTGTCGTATCTCCCGAACACAGTCTGTCAGGTTTTTACTCCAGATGTATCCTCGTTCCCAAACGGGGGGGAAGAGGAATCCGCCCTATTCTGGACCTGCGGGCCCTGAACAAATTTCTGCGGAAATACAAATTCAGGATGCTGACACATGCGGCACTGCTGCGTCTAGTAAGACCGAACGATTGGTTTTCGTCCGTGGATCTGAAAGACGCGTATTTCCACATTCCCATTTACCCCCCTCACAGACAATATCTCCGATTCGCCTTTCGGGGGGTGTGCTACGAATACCGTGTGCTCCCATTCGGCCTGTCTCTCAGCCCGAGGGTTTTCATACGGTGCACAGAGGCCGCTGTGGCCCCGCTCAGACGCCGGGGCATACGGCTGGCCACATATTTGGACGACTGGCTCCTGCTGGCGCAGTCAGAACAGGAGGCCAGGGTTCACACGCACATTGTCACGGAACACCTAATAAATTTGGGTTTTGTGATAAATATGGAGAAGAGCCAACTCTCTCCGACGCAGGAGATATGCTTTCTAGGATTATCCCTGCGCTCCGTGCCATTCACTGCTCGCCTCTCGGAGGAGAGAGTGAAAGCTTTCAAAGCGTGCCTCGCGCGCTTCAGTCGACACAGGTCTGTCCAGTTCAGACTGTGTCTTCGGCTGCTGGGTCTGATGGCTTCAGCCATCCTCGTGACCCGCCTCGGCCGTCTTCACATGCGGGAATTTCAGCGCTGGGTCGCTTCGCTCAGGCTGGATCCCGTGCGTCATGGTGCACGGTGGATAACGGTCACAGCAGACTGCGTGACGGCTCTGCGCCACTGGCGGGCCCCATCTTTCCTGACTCAGGGGGTGTCCATGGGCACTGTCTCGTCCAGAAAGGTGGTCACCACGGACGCCAGCCTATCCGGCTGGGGTGGCATTTACGAGGGCAGGTTTGTGAGAGGACGCTGGAGCCAGGCTCTCCAACGTCTTCATATAAACTTTCTCGAGCTCTCAGCTGTGTTTCTGTCTCTGAAACACTTCCTTCCGTTCCTCTCGGGCCGCCACGTCCTGGTGAGGACGGACAACACAACGACAGTAGCGTATATCAACCGTCAAGGGGGGTTGCGCTCTCGTGTGTTGCACACTCTGGCACGCAAACTGATCATCTGGAGCAGTGTGCACTTTCTTTCCCTGAGGGCGACTCACGTCCCGGGGACCCTGAACACAGGTGCCGACCTGCTGTCCAGGGGCGCGCCGATGTACGGGGAATGGATGCTGCACCCGCAGGTCATGGAGCAGATATGGGCGCGCTACAGCCGCGCCAGAGTAGATCTGTTCGCGTCCAGAGAAAACGCTCAGTGCGAGCTGTTCTTCTCTCTACGCACTCTGGACGCTCCCCTGGGCGTAGACGCACTAGCGCACGCTTGGCCGCACGAGCTGCTCTACGCGTTTCCTCCACTGGCCCTGATACCCCCCACTCTCGCCAGGGTGAGGGGGCACAATCACAGGCTGATCCTGATAGCTCCACACTGGCCAGCGCTGCACTGGCTAGCGGAGATACATCAGATGCTATGCGCCCAGCCTTGGCAGCTGCCGGTGCGCAGGGACTTGCTCTCGCAGGGCGGGGGGACGGTGTTCCACCCGCACCCGGAGCGACTGCAACTGTGGGCCTGGCCCGTGAGTGGTTCAATTTGACCACTGCTGGGTTTCCGCAGAGTGTGGTTAACACTATACAAAACGCCAGAGCTCCATCCACTAGGTCTCTGTACGACTCTAAGTGGGGAGTGTTTGAGCGGTGGTGTCTCGAACGAGGCCACATCCCTTTTCAGTGTTCTGTGCCAGCGATACTGTCGTTTTTGCAGGACCTGATTGATAAAGGAAAAGCCTTTTCCACGGTTAAGGTTTATCTGGCGGCTATAGCGGCCTGCCATATAGGATTTGGGGACAAAACAGCGGGCCAACACCCTTTGGTGTGCCGGTTTATGAGGGGCGCGCGTAGGCTGCTCCCTGTCTCCAGACCACTAATACCTCCGTGGGATTTAGCGGTGGTTCTGGAGGGGCTTAAAGGCCCCCCATTTGAGCCATTGCTGGAAGCGAGTCTCAAACACCTGTCCCTTAAGACGGTGCTGTTACTGGCTCTCGCCTCTGCGAAGCGAGTGAGTGATATCCATGCGCTCTCTGTGAGCCCTGCGTGCGCGCAGTTCGCCCCGGGGAACACACGTATGGTTCTGAAGCCCAACCCGGTCTTTGTACCTAAGGTGGTGGGCTCATGTTCCCCGATTGAGCTCGCAGCGTTCGCCGCTTCTCCTGGAGAGCAGCGAGCGCACATGCTGTGTCCGGTTCGAGCTGTGCGCTCTTATATGGACAGAACACAGAACATCAGGAGGAGCGATCAGCTGTTTGTCTCCTGGGCTGAACCCCGAAAGGGACAGCCGGTCACAAAGCAGCGCCTCGCCCACTGGGTGGTGGAGGCTATAGCTTTGGCGTATACGAGCAGGGGACTGCAGCCGCCGGCGGGTGTGCGTGCGCACTCTACCCGCGGGATGGCCGCATCCTGGGCTTTATTTAGGGGAGTGTCTGTTCAGGACATTTGTTCAGCAGCGAGTTGGTCCTCGCCTCTGACTTTTGTCCGGTTCTACATGCTTGATGTGTCAGGGCCGTGCGTGGCAAGCGCGGTCCTGGAGTCCTAACTGGAACCCATGGACCCTCCCCACTGGCTGGTACTTGTTCGATAAGCTGTCTGGCAATACGGGAGCTACCATATCCCATAGCGAGACACCGAGTGAATATTATGAAGAAGAACGTTTGGTTATCTAACATAACCTCAGTTCTTAGAATAATATGAGCGAGGTGTCTCGCCAGACGACCCTTCTTGCTGGGCGGTGAGAAGAGGTTTGCTTATTGAATTAGGGGAATGTTATCCGCGCACACTATATATAGTAGATGGGACTACTGGGTGCGGCGCGGATGAACACTTTCACTGGCTAATCAGGATTGGCGGATTGAGATAAATGCTTCTATCAGGGCTGCAGGAGGCTGCATCCCATAGCGAGACACCTCGCTCATATTATTCTAAGAACTGAGGTTATGTTAGATAACCAAACGTTTTTGTGTTGGACGTCAGTAATATGAAATAAACATGGTTGGCAATAAAATCCAGATGTCTCTGACCTTTGGAAATGCCCACATATGTCAACCTTAGTCATAAGAAGGCATCCATATGTTTGTCCAGTGTGTCCTCACAGGATGCGTTTGTATGTGCTTTGCTACAGGACGACAGGAGAGGTGGTGTCGGGCGTGGTGACCAAAGTGTTCAACCAGCCAAAGGCCCGAGCTAAGGAACTGGGCACAGACATCTGTCTGATGTACATTGAGATCGAGAAGGCTGAGGTGGTTCAAGATGAGCTCCTCAAAGGACTGGACAACAAGAACCCCAAGATAGTGGTGGCTTGCATCGAGGCGCTCAGGAAGGCTCTCAGGTCAGTGCTAGACTCAGGGTTGACCACACGCAAGAAAACCTTCATGTAAACACACTATATTGTGTCAGTGACACTAACCATTTATCACCTCTTGGTTGGTTGTCATCCTCCCACAGTGAGTTTGGATCGAAGATCGTGACGTTGAAGCCTGTAGTGAAGGTTTTACCCAAACAGTTTGAGTCCAGAGAGAAGGCGGTGAGAGACGAAGCAAAGCTTCTTGCTGTGGAGATTTATAAATGGATCCGAGATGTCCTGAGACCTCCACTGCAAAACATTAACTCTGTGCAGGTGGGTCACACTCAACATCATTACACACATTCACCCACTCTTCTAATACTCTGCTTTGAGAATTAAGTTAAACAATGGCTGTTTGCTCTGTCCATGCAGCTGAAGGAGCTGGAGGAGGAGTGGGTGAAGCTGCCTTCATCTCCTCCCAAGCAAAGCCGGTTCTTGCGCTCACAGCAGGACATGAAAGCGAAGTTTGAACAGCAACAAGCCCAAGGAGCAGATCAGTCTGATGGTAGGTTTGACTGCTTGCTGAACTGGTAATTCATCCATTGATACAAAAGTTTCTTTGTTGCTTTCCTTTGCTGAGTTACAGTCCGGTACCATCTCTATCTGTTCCTCTTTCAGGAGAGGATGATGCGGGCACAGTAGCAGCAGTGGATCCTTATGAACTGCTGGAAGCTGTGGAGATTCTGTCCAAGATGCCCAAAGATTTCTTTGAGAAAATAGTAAGCTTATTTAACTATGCAGATGACTCTGTTAACTCGCCCAGCCTCCTCTTGGGTTGCCTCCTAAGGTATCCAAAGACTAGTAGTGATTTGCTTAGTTTAGGTTCTACTACCCAAACTTGCAGAAGCGGAAAAATGATAAGTGTGCAGTGTGTAACTTTTTGGAATGAAGCTTTTGAGCCCTAAATGTTGCACATGTGATGTTGTGTTTCTGCAGGAAGCTAAAAAGTGGCAGGAGAGAAAAGAAGCCCTGGAGGCTGTCGAGGCTCTGACCAAGAATCCCAAACTAGAGAATGGAGACTATGGAGACCTCGTCAGAGCACTGAAAAAGGTAAAGTACTTTGATGGCTCGTTTTACATGTCTCTGTGTGAAAATGTACAAAGTTTCTTTGGTCGAGGGAATCTTTACGTTGTACGCTAACTAGTTTTATGTTACAGGTTGTGGGGAAAGATGCTAATGTGATGCTGGTGTCAGTGGCAGCTAAATGCCTGGCTGGATTGGCCACTGGTCTCAGGAAGAAGTTTGGCACATATGCAGGACAAGTAAGTTAAAGGAATCCCTTCATATTATGACCACCATATTGTTACTTTTTCTAACACTTCAAAGAAGTGTCATCCACCTTTTATCAGCTGATTCTTACCAAGACTATTCAAATATTGACTTGTGCAATGATACAACAGTCTCACTCAAGTAAAACCTCTGAATCACAGTACTATTCCATACTTTAAAGTCACCGATTGCTGCTAAATTGGAGTTCTGTGTGTGTGTTCAGGTGGTTCCAACTATTCTGGAGAAGTTCAAGGAGAAGAAGCCTCAGGTTGTTCAGGCCCTCCAGGAGGCAATTGACGCCATCTTCCTCACTGTACGTATTGTCTCAATACTTCCATGAAATATTTAGTAGTGAGCAGGTCTTCTTGAACCATCCAACGAAATGTGAAAGGGCAGAAGTAATGGAAGAAGTAGCTACTTTGACAAGCTCAGGAAGGGCAAAAACACAGACTGTGTGAGGTTCTCTGATCTCCTTCCACCTCTGGATTGTGTAGTTTCTGTAGGATGTGGACCGGTCTGAACATGCACATTAGGCTGAGAGCCAGTGCCCCTTAATATGCACACACTTTCACTTCAAATAAATCCACAAAGCCTGTCCTTATACATGAAATGATTCCAGCAGAAACCGCACAGGCACCAGGAGTTTGTACACAGGCTCAGTCTCAGCCCAGTTATAAAGTGTTTACTGAGTGGACACAGTGCCGGTGTCTCTCCCTCTGTTTAATAGACTTTCGCACAAACCTATTGGTGTATTTCACTGTCTGTGTGTGTTTGTCATCACGGCAAAATGTGCTCCTGGAGATTTTCAGATTTTTAGAATCACGACCTCCACAGAGTAATCGGGTTGTTGTTTTTTTTTAAATTTTTTTTATTTAGTTCAATTGATCTGTTGTAGGATTGTAGTGAAATTTATCTATTAATCTAGTCACCTGCCTTTAATTTTTGAGATGAATTGATTTAAATCACTCTACAAAATCTAACATAAGCTGTTTTCCATTTGAATCTGTTATGCATATAGTGATTTTGTTTAAACTTTATTTACTGGATGAATTTTTCTACACCAGAGTCTAAGTGCCCTGAACATGTCCTCCTCACATTACTGTTGAAGCCGTTGTTTTGCATTCAGCCTCTCATATCAACTTCTGCTATTTATAGAACACTTTACTAACTCTCCAGTCCAGCTTCTAATGCGTTCCAGAACACACCCTGATCTAAGACAAATACATTGATGGATTATGTTCCTGTAGTTCATACAGTATCATATTCATTCCGACATCTTTTTTCCAGACCACTCTCCAGAACCTGTCGGAGGACGTCCTCGGTGTGATGGACAATAAGAACCCTTCCATTAAGCAGCAGGCCTCTCTGTTTCTGGCCCGCTCCTTCCGACACTGCACACAGGCCACGCTGCCCAAGAGTGTCCTCAAACCCCTCTGTGCTGCTCTCCTCAAGGTACACATAACACCGGCTCATGATGTCTTCACTGTCACTACATTTTCCTTTTTCTTTTTTTTTTTTTTTCTTTTTTACAATGTACCTGCACTTTTCCCTTTAATCTTAGCAAGTGAATGACTCGGCTCCAGAGGTGCGTGATGCTGCCTTTGAAGCACTAGGGACAGCCATGAAAGTGGTGGGAGAGAAAGCTGTGAACCCTTTCCTGACTGACTTGGATAAACTCAAACTGGATAAGGTACAGATCTGTGGAAGGAGGGAGGGAATAGAAACACTCATAGGATGAGAAGATCAATTCAAACCTGTTTTTAATTATCAATAACTGCTAACCGCTGTCCTGTATCGTTTGTCTCAACAGATAAAGGAGTCTGCTGATAAAGTGGAGCTTCCGGGGAAAAAGAGTAGTGGTGGAGGGGTGGACAAGAAGCCAGCAGTTAAAGCTCCTCCTGCTGCCGAAGCTCCTTCCAAGTCCTCTGCTCCACCTAGGAAGGCTCAAACTGCTACCAAGGTATACTCAGAGCAATGCCTTCATTTATTTATTGGTTTACAGACCAAATGACTTCGAGCTGTTCACAGTTGTTCTTGAAACATGGTGTCTCTTTTCTGCAGGCGGCAGCAGGTCCACCTAAAAAAGGAAAAGCAACCAATGCAGCAGGTGGCAAAAACAAGAAGGCTGCTGAGAATAGAGACATCACAGAGACTGAACTGTCTGTAAGTCATACATTTATCTTTCACATGGAGCTTGTGCATGCAGTATAGATCCCAATATACCACTAACCCCACCCACCTCTTTTCATCAGACTACTGCTGTTTTTGTTTGGAAGGTTTCCTGAGAGAAGATGGTTTTAATCCCTAAAATGTTTTTTTCTTCATGTTCCATCACTCAGACTCTCATCAGGCTCTTTAAGCCATCAGAATGATTTTCTCTAGCTGATCTGGTCATCATTAGGTATTTAAGCACTGAAGCTCGCTGTTGGAGCAATTGTTCTCATTATTTATTCATTCTTATTTTTCTCTGATAAAAGTGTCTGTGCAGCAAAAACTGTCAAACCAAAAGTCTTCAAATGTGATTTGGACTACAAAACCAGAACACTTCTCACGTGTTTTATAGAGATGAGTTACTGTTGTAGCGGTCTTCTCTTTCTGTAATAGAAAACCCAGTTTCTTCTTATCTTAGGGTTAACCATCTCACTTAACCTACTTTCTGAAACGTGGCAAGGATCTATTCTGTCATGATGAGCACTGGCTTTCTTATTGCTCGGATTCAGTGAGTCTGAAACGCTGACAGAAATTATGAATGATCTGCCACCTACATCCTCTCCATTCTTAACATCAATGAGTTGTTTCTGTGTGCCACTGTCGTAATTTCCGCTGATTTAAATCTTGTCTGTGTGTTGTCATGTCAGCCTGAGGTGTGTGAGGACCTAGCAGCAGGTGTACTTCCTGCCTCCTGTCTACAGCAGCTGGACTCGTCAAACTGGAAGGAGAGACTGGCCAGCATGGAGGAGTTTCAGAGGGTGAAGTCTTTTTCTTTCTTCCCTGAGTGTGAATGTTCATCAATCACTTTGATCATCTTCACAAGACACAAATGAATATATTCTGTTAAAAGCTGCAAGGATTTAATTAGTAGTCGATTGACAGAAATTAAAAAACTATTTTGACAATCAGTAGTTTGTTTCTAGCGTTTAATGTGACAGAGTATCAGTGTTAAAGAAACCCATGTTGAGTTTTCAGTGAGAAATAATCTGTTGAAGCCTGGCACGTCACTAAGCTGTTAATAATTGATAATGTGCAGGAATGTTAATCCATGCTTTCATTTCTGCCTCTAGGCTGTTGAGACCATGGATAAGGCCGTGATGCCCTGCCAGGCCTTAGTCAGGATGTTGGCCAAGAAACCGGGCTGGAAGGAGACCAACTTCCAGGTAATTGTCTCAGTTACAGCAGCTGATGTTTCACTGACTCTGTGGAGGCAATGTTTCCACAACGCTTCAAGTGAGTTTTCCTTACTTGGTGATTTATGGTTGGGTTTGACTTTGACAGTAGCTCTTTTGATTGCATTGGTATAAGAAATATGAAGTCAATTTGTAGGAGTCCATAAACCAGGTTGTGATTTAGAGTTTTTATCATGAAATTTATATATCTTTAGAAATTATGTATTAGCCCAAATGTTTAACTTGGTATTATGTAAATATATGAACCTCAATCTGTAGTTTCTACCCAGCACAGGACATTCCCGGCAGACAGCTGCTTAACTTGAGGAGCCTCACAAACTGAGCAGACTGACTGAAAAGATAATTATTATTTATTTTTATTAGTTAGTTCCATTGTGGTCTGCAATCACTAACAATATTTAATTTCATTTAGTAAAAGTCTTCAGTGGTCCTGAACCAGATGGCTGTCATGAAAAGAGTGATTGGCTGCATCCGTTCCAATGTTGTGCTCTCGTTTCCCTGTGCAGGTGATGCAGATGAAGCTGCACATCGTGGCTCTCATAGCCAAGAGAGGACAGTTCTCAAAAACGTCAGCCTCTGTCGTTTTGGACGGTTTGGTGGACAAGGTTGGAGACGTCAAATGTGGTGGGAATGCCAAAGAGGGACTGACTGCTATTGGAGAAGCCTGCTCACTACCGTGGACTGCAGAACAGGTTTTTAGCCTTTTCCTCTGGACAGAAGAACTCTTAATCTTTCAGTGTTAGTAGATGTTGATGAGTATGCTGTATTTATTTTCATTTTGTTGTCAGGTTGTGTCTATAGCGTTTGCACAGAAGAACCCCAAAAATCAAGCAGAGACCCTCAACTGGCTGGCAAATGCCATGAAGGAGTTCGGCTTTGCTGGGTAATTTCCAATCTTTATGATGATAGTGATGGTGGTGGTGGTGATTATTGAAGAATTCAAAAACTGAACTGCATTTTAGATTCCTTCAATTCTTAAGGCAAATGGGAAGTTATTTCTGCATGTCAGGGGTATTTGTTGACCTTTGACCTCTCCTCTCCAGTATCAACGTGAAGGGTTTCATCAATAATGTGAAGACCGCTCTTGGAGCGACTAACCCTGCTGTGCGGACAGCGGCCATCACCCTGCTAGGAGTCATGTACCTCTACATGGGAGCTCCGCTGCGCATGTTTTTTGAAGACGAGAAGCCTGCTCTCCTCTCACAGATAGATTCTGAGTTTGAGAAGGTAGGCACTCTCTGTGTGGATCAGAGAATAGAAGTTAATTTATTTTCTATTGTTAATAACACGTGGAAAATAAAATGAGTCGTGTTCGTGTCTCCTTCACAGATGCAGGGCCAGTCTCCACCAGCTCCAATCCGATTCACCAAGAAGGCCGCGGCGGCAGCAGCGGAGGAGGATGGTGATGATGGAGACGAGCAGGAAGAAGATGGTAGTGGAGGACAGGACATCATGGACCTACTGCCTAGAACAGATATCAGGTAGCCAAACACAAATGAACAAAAGGATTAAATTTCTGAGAACAATAAATCAGTCAAGAGTGGATAAGTCTTCAAAGCTTAAGTGAATCTCTCTATCTATGGACAATTTATTTACATCATTTAACTATGAAGAAGGTGATTTACTTTATTAACCCCTTAATGGGAAAACTCCTTTTCACTCATTGTTTCTGCACATAGGCACAAAATATAACCACACACAGGGCTTATAGACATGGACATGTGAAGTGATGGACTGCCACACAGTGGTTTAGGGATTCAGTACCCTCAGCAGTGCAAAGGAGGTAAACTGGCCTCCCTCTGGTTCCTACAACCTGAGCTACTGCCACCCCACCACAACAACAACAACAACAACAACAACAACTTGAAACAACAGGATTAAAAAGCACTGTGTCCTGTGCTCTGTCTAATACCAGATTAGACCAGACAAGTCCAAGTCAAGAGTTCTGTTCCAAGACTAAAGTGGCCTTGACTACCCTGTCTTTATTTATGTGCACAGTATTGTACCTGATTTCTCTCTTCCCTTCCCTTCTGTCTTTAAGTGATAAGATCACATCCGATCTGGTGTCTAAAATTGAGGATAAGAACTGGAAGATCAGAAAGGAGGGACTAGATGAGACTGCAGCCATTATCTCTGAGGCCAAGTTCATCACAGCCAACATCGGAGAGCTGCCACTGGCCCTGAAAGGACGACTTGGCGATTCCAACAAGATCCTGGTGTGTGTGTGTGTGTGTGTGTGTGTGTGTGTGTGTGTGTACGTGTGTGTGTGTGTGTGTGTGTGTGTACATCCTGTGTGCTCTGAACTGGCTAGTCAGAATTCACAATCCAGATCTTGTTTAACTGTAGAGAAGGATTTTAAAAAAAAAAAAAAAAAATACTTCTCACAGTAATGACATGGAAATGTTTGTGTTCTTCAGGTCCAACAGACCCTGACCATCCTGCAGCAGCTGGCTACAGCCATGGGACCTGGACTCAAGCAGCATGTCAAAACACTAGGAATCCCTGTCATCACTGTACTGGGAGACAGCAAGGTAACACACAAACACACACACAACCCACAGTAACACAGAACGCACACTCAGCAGCAAAGGTGATACAGTGTTTATGTTATAAATGCTCATGTCTTTACATCTCAATGTAATAAAACGACACTATACTGTATATGAATGTATAGCACAGGTCAGGCATACTGATGGAACATGAATGACTAATACTGGAATGTGTGAACTACTGTAACCTGTGATGAAAAGGGTCAAATAAATGGCATGAAGAGGCATGACGATGTGTTGGTCCAGGGACAGTGTCACATCCCTGACTGTATGGTGATGATGGACATGTCTCTCTGTTCCTCTGCAGCCTAATGTAAGGGCAGCTGCCATGACCACCCTGCAGGCCTGGGTGGAACACACTGGCATGAAGGATTGGCTGGAAGGAGAAGACCTATCAGAGGAGCTGAAGAGGGAGAATCCCTTCCTACGGCAGGAAGTACGCACAGATACACAAACTCTCGACTTCACTCTTCTTCAGAAAGTAGAAAGTGAAATATAGACATGATACTGATCAGAGACCCATTAAATCTCATCTCATCTTGGGGCGGTCGGTGGCGTAGTGGGTTAAGCGGCCGCCTCGTGTGTAAGAGGCTATAGTCCTCGCTGCAGCTGGCCCCGGTTCGAATCCCGCATCGGACGGCCATTTGCTGCGTGTCGTTCCCCCTCTCTCTGCCCCCTGCTTCCTGTCTATCTTCAGCTGTCCTATCATTAAAGGCATAAAAGGCCAAAAAATATACTTTAAAAAAAAAAAAAAAAAAAATCTCATCTCATCTTCATCACGCAGTTGCTAGGCTGGTTAGCAGAGAAGCTGCCCACCCTGAGGACCGTACCTGGAGATGTGATGCTGTGTGTCCCTCATCTATACACCTGCCTGGAGGACAGAAACGGAGACGTGAGGAAGAAGGCTCAGGATGCCCTGCCCACTTTCATGATGCACCTGGGCTACGAGAAGATGGTCAAGGCTACGGGGAAACTCAAAGTAAAGCAAATCGGTTTTAGTTGCCTGACGCTACCTAGCTGCAGTGTTTTCATTAAATCTTGTGTAAGCAGAAAAAATGGTCACTGTGGTTAGCCTCTAATGCTAAGTAGGTTAATAAATTGTTAATATCAGTAGTTGAAGCAGGTTTTTATTTTGCTAGTCTAATGTTCTGCCTCAAAAGAACATGTGAAAGGACAAACAGCTGTAGAGCCAGAGCCAGTAATTTGCACTAATTAATGATGTCTCCCTACAGCCTGCCTCTAAGGATCAGGTGGTAGCCATGTTGGAAAAGGCCAGGGCAGTGATGCCAGCTAAACCTGCTGCTCCTGCCAAAGCTGCTGGGGCAAAAGGCTCTGCAGAGATGAGCAGAGCAGCTTCAGGTATGTATGACCTCACCTCTAGACCTATTACATCCTCAGTTCCAAACTATATTGGAACAATCAGGCCGTACCCAACTGAACATGCTACTCAACTCCGACACAAGCTGTCAGACAAACACGAGACCACTCACCATGGCAGAAGCACCAGGCCCAAGCGGCGAGTCTGCCATGGCGTGGTCGACAGTGGCAACACTAATTTAAAAAAAAAACCCTGTTTGAGTTCCAATTCTTACTTCACCAGTATTATGTTTATCATGCACCAAACAACATTATAAGTAATAAGTGTTTATAACTTGTACAAATATATTGCAGTTCATAAAAATGATAATAAAAAAGGCAGCAGTATCACGATAATACCCAGAACCGTGATACTTTGTCTGGTATAGTATCGTGGTTACTCATTTTGGTATCGTGACATCTCTAGTAGTCAGAGTATTGTAAAATTTTGTTATTATATCCACAACATACTAAATTCATCCAGCTGCCATGTTTATGGTCCCCCTATTCACCCATTTGGTCCCTAAGCGTCTGCTCCTCAACCCCATAAGTCGCAGGGTTCAATCCTCTGAATCCCAATTTTTATTTATTTATTCCCCCCTGTATGATGTGAACCTCTTCCCTGCAGCCTCGAGGTCTCAGGCACCTAGTGACGACGTTGACAGTAAACCTGAAGTGAAGAAGGTTCGAGGAGGAGCGGCTGCTAAGAAGGTACGTATGTCTGGATCAACTCCTGCTTTTGTTGGTTTTTCCAGCGTGCACACAGGAACAGTGTTGATATTTTGGTACTCTTTGTGCTGCCTAATAAATCTTCTATCTGTCTGCCCAAAGATTTATGGTGCGTACAGACTGGGTTTCTATTCATTCTGCAGAGAGAGAGAATGTAGAGAGATGTGTTCAGTTTTGAGTGTGATATCAATTCATACAACCACAATTTAACACTTGAAAAAACATCCACCATTTGTAGTCATACAAATCAGACATGTACATTTTACGTTGTTTCCTTTTTTCTGTGCACACATTGAGCTTTTATGAGTCTTTCCATGACCGTGAGGTGTAAACATGTGGTCTTTCTACTCACCCAGCCTCCCTCCCCTCCTGAGGAACCTGTCCCTCCCCCTCCCTCCAAGGACAAGGACAGTAATGCTAGTAAAAAAAACCCCAGCAAAGGAAAGGGGGCTGCTGGCAGTCAACAGGTAGATGTGTAGCAAGGGGTCCGTCCTCATGATGAAACTCGGCCGAGAATGGCCTGACAGATGTTAACCCCTGTCCAGCTTCTGCCTTGACCTGATCGGGTCTCGGCTCAGTCTAATCCTGTCTCTAATCACTAACACTGCCAATGAATGTACAATCAAATGCACATGGACACAGTTGTTGGGTGAATGGAGATCAGCAAACGACGTGCTGACTTGACATAAATAAAGAGTGTACGCATGTCTACAGAGGTCACACGTCACTTTGAGGTTTCAGGTCACTCCACTGCATGAGTGTGTTTCATGTTCGGAATAATCTCACATCAGTGTTTCTTGCACTCTGTTTATGTATTAACACGCACTGAGATCATAACTGCCCCTCTGTCTCCTGTTTGTGCTGACTGACTAAAACATTAGAAAACCTGATTACAGTCAGACAGCTCATTGGCTGACTCACTTGCGTAAACACTTTATCACCTCCCCTCTCAGGGTGCAGCTGGGAAGAAGCCTGCAGCCAAAAGCATGAAGGATGAGGAAGACAAGTCGGGGCCGATCTTCACACTCATCCCTAACGCTAAGGAACAGAGGATCAAGGAGGAGAAGCAGCTGAAGGTACCCAACTGAAGAATATGTCATGATTCCAGTAGTTTAGTATGGGAGAGGTTATTATCTGCAGGAGTGTGTCCACAGCGCGTAATACCATGAATTACTATAGTGCATTACCTGAAATTTTAAAAAGGCACGGTCATAATAACACATTGTTTTCCAAATGTGCACTGTAAAAATCTGCATATTGTTACACTATTGTGCACATGATAAGAATGAGAATAACTTCCTAGTTTGAAAAGTCCATCTGTTGAAGATGAGATCAATCTGCATATAGTTATGTAATTCCTAAATTGTATGGTGCTTGTCAGAGCGGATGTTTCACTGATTAATAGTCTTGTGCAAATCAAGTTTCTTGTGAGTCGAAAGGTAGTGCGGGAACCACAAGCACATGAATGTAGGTATCCCGCATCCCAGTCAAACAGTTCTAGGTCTAAACTGAGACTGAGTCAACTTAAACTGAATGACAACTGAAAAAAACATCCTTTGTTACATGTAGTGGTCTACTGACAAAAGTTCAACTCAAACTGTTTTCTAGATTTTGAAGTGGAACTTCATGACTCCTCGAGACGAGTATGTGGAGCAGCTGAAAACTCAGATGTCCACCTGCTTTGCTAAGTGGCTGCAGGATGAGCTCTTTCACTTTGACTTCCAGAGACATGTCAAGGCCATAGGTGTAATGATTGAGGTAAGGGCTCGCTCTTATTTCGGAGAGCGTTGATTATTACGACAGGCTAGTTTTACTAATCAGCTCGCATGCGTGTTTGTATTCGACAGAGGCTGGAGAGTGAGAGCGAAGCCACCATCAGCTGTCTGGACCTGATCCTGAAGTGGTTTACCTTGAGGTTCTTTGACACCAACACCACAGTCCTGATGAAGGTGTTGGAGTATCTAAAGCTGCTGTTTGCCATGCTGAACAGAGAGAACTATCACCTGACTGAATATGAGGCCAACTCCTTCGCCCCCTACCTCATACTCAAGGTGAGCACACACAAACTCTTTAAAAAAAAAAAGAAGAAGGCTTTACAACAGCTTGTTTTTGTTGTTCACTTACAGTTTGTTTTCTTTCCTCCTTCAGGTTGGAGAGTCAAAGGATGTGGTCCGCAAAGATGTTCGGGCTATACTGACCATGCTGTGTAAGGTTTACCCTGCATCCAAGGTCTTCCCTCTCCTAATGGATGGAACAAAGTCCAAGAACTCCAAACAGAGAGCTGGTAGGTCTCACCAATCTCTGTCCAGACCTGTTGTACTGAAAGCCTCTTTGACAGAAAGTTATTGCATGGCTGATAGCATCTCCGGCATGACTGCGTGCCCGATCTCCGGCGTGCCACCATTGACTGCGAAAAAAAGGGGAATGCGTGTCCTTTGGTTCGGCCAGATTTATCTAGACATTTCTCTAAACCCAACAGAAGTGCAGCTTTCATTCTAGGCCTACTAACCAATCAGAAGTAGGGCGGGGCAGGACTACTGAGCATCATTAGCCTGCAGCCAGGGGATGACACTAAAGATGTCGAGAAGGGTATCAAAAATGAATGGCGCTGGGCATGGATGAAGGAGGTTGGAAGTGATGGCAAGCCCTTTGGGAGCTGGTGCCAAAAGCTTCGGGAGGCAGGTGCGTGCTTCTGCACGGTGTTTGCAAGGCGTGCCATGTATGGATCTAGTGGCAAAAAAGTGCTGCCACCTACTGACCTGTAGTCAGAGTATGCAAAGAGCAATGTGGTAATATGGCAGATAGCCTAAGTGACAATATACTTAATAGATAGTATTAGTATAATAATGTGTATATATGTTGAATTGCGCCACATACATACATACACCCCCAGCAGGGTTTATGTGGTTTCCTTTCTGTCTTCAGAATGTCTGGAGGAGTTGGGTTGTTTGATAGAAGGCTATGGGATGAATGTATGCCAGCCGACTCCTGCCAAGTCTTTGAAGGAGATTGCTGTTCACATTGGTGACAGAGACACATCTGTCCGCAACGCTGCCCTGAACACTGTTGTAGCGGTCTACAACGTCTGTGGGGACCAAGTCTACAAACTAATAGGAAACGTGAGTTTGAACAGATGTTTTATACTTTGAAGGATGCCATTTTGTACAGAGTGTTTTGGGTCTCATGACGACGTGCTCTTCTCCCTCCCTGTCCCTTCCAGTTGTCAGAGAAAGAAATGAGCATGCTTGAGGAGAGAATCAAGCGTTCAGCCAAGAAGACTCCTGCAGCTCCTGCCAAGCAGAGTGTGACAGAGAGGCCTCAAAGAGAGCACCCAACTAACCCCAATGCCACCTTCCTTCGCAAGCCATCACAGGAAGACCCCAACAAACTCAAGTAGGTCACCTCTGACTCAAGGCTGCAGCATAAGTTAACCTCACATCAATAAAAAACAGCGAGGAGGCCGATGAAACGAGTCGTTCATAAATAGATGAAATGGATCAATATAACTCATTCAGTATTATTCATATTACAGAGACATGCATACAAACTTAATAAGACAGCCAAGTGACACAATCGTTTAGCATTGTCTTGATAATAAATGCACAGCAGTCCTCTGATTCATCTTACAGTGCCACATAAAAGGATATTTACTTTCTCCACTGCTTTTTCATGTTTGTTTTACAATGTTCAATCACAGACTTTTAGACATGGACAATGTGTAAAACAAATCTCTGTGAGCATGTCTGCATCAGTTTCTGTAACACATTAGGGAGTTTGTTAGATCCAGCTGTTTATTTCTGGAGTTTAATCAATGTTAAACATTAACCTCCATGCTGATGTGAAACTAGACATGACCCTTACATGGTGAAATTTCTGTATTCACAACCGGCAGTTTACACAGGGTATTTTATTTTGAAAATCCACCGGATTCTCTTCTCTTCTGGGACGCTTCGAGAAAGATCCACGTTATGCAGTTTGCAATACATGTAACAAAGACAAAACATCGGCATCGGACAAGTTGTTATTTTAAACATCAGTATCGGCCCAGCATTTCACAGTCGGTGCATCCCTAGATATTGAAGTTGAATTGTGATAAAAGCCTACACGTTCACACTGATGCAGTTCAGCTCTTAAAATGAAGTTGTGTAGCCAGGTGTGAAATGTCTTGAATATATTAAAACTTCTCCAACAGCATGTCATCCATCCTATCAAACATCCACCTCTTTAATGTGTCAGCTCCAGAACGTTTGTGTTCTACTCACGACTAATCTGTCTTTCTCTTTCTGTCTTGTTTTACTGACTCATTGCATGTTGGGTTGCTCTCACAGACACTGGCACATACAATCCTTCCCACTGTCTGTGAAACCAACCTCGATGTGGAAGTGTCTGTGGCTGGCTAGCTGGTGGGCTGGCTGCCTGTCTTTCTCTTTTTAACGGGAAAATATGTCACGTTTTATGTGGCTGTCCAGTCAGTGCTGATTGGAAGTGTAGTCATTTGAAGCTATAAATATATTGACAGAGAAGTGATGTAAAAATCTGTTGTTCTTCCAGCACCTGCTCTGTCATGTGACACATACAGTGACCTAGTTTGTATAAGAAGAATTACATGCGACTACAGCGTGGAGCTTGAAGCTAACGTGTTTAAAAGAAACACTCAAACTGCAACTGAATTTCTTTACGTGGCAACATTCAGCAGCTTCCTGCAGCTCTCAGAGCTTGCTCATTGGACATGGGCATCAGATGCTCATGTGCAATGCATCCTAGTACATGTAGGCACTGCACGTCAATATAGCACATACTGACTACATTTTCTATCAACACTGATTGGACATCCACATGAAAAGGTGGTGGATGTTCCCTTTGACCCTTCATCTTTCTTCCTGTGTGATTTCCTCTTCTGCTCTGCCTGCCTTCCGTTCTGGAGCAGAATAATGTATCGCACGTATAGGATGTGAGTACCTCCTCGTCGCTTGCCGTCCCCCTCTTGTCCACATTATAACTGTAACTCCACTCTGAATGCAGCCTAATGATCCATAACACTAATGAACAGAGAAGTTTGAGCTTTAGTTGTGCTTCTTGACATGATAGACTGTCGTGGTCTGTTTTTTCTTCCCCACTGTCACATGATGTCAATCAGACTAATGTTCAACATGTCCTGCTGTCACTCTTTAATACGGTTCATTCTGCTGCACCCCCTGTGTTATCTGTGTATGTTGTGCATACTGGACCTGGAAATGTGAAACTGGACCCAACCCTGCCAGCTCCAAATTCCAAGAAATGTTCCCAAGAAATCAGCTTTTTGACAGCTACTACAGGGATTGGTTGGCTTTGATTCAGCGTATTTAGCCTGATGTAATTATGTCTTTAAAATAAAATAATGTTAAATAACGAGGTGAAGCATGAGAAGTAATGGCAGATTTGAGTCACTGTATCAGTTTGTTTAATGTGTCTAATTTCCTGTGTTTGTGTCACAGAATTGTCACTTCAGTAAGCTGTCATCAAGCTAAAAGCAGGATTTTTTATTTATTTATTTTTTTTTGTGCCGATGATAAATGAAGTGTTCATCATTAATGTGGCTGACACGCACTGAAGGAAATGTTGTTTTTTTTCTTTTCAGTGTGTGTTTGTTGATTTTCCTTTCTGAAGGACACAAATGCTGAATGTTGTTTTCAGATCAGTGCTGATCAGCTCCAGTCCTGACTTTGGTCAGTTCACTTGAATACTTTTAATATTGTTCTGCCAAAGGTAAACCCACTGAACTGAATTTGGAAGTTATTTTCAAACATGTTTAACCCTCGGATACATGCACATATTGTCAGAGAGCTTGTGTTGCTCAGGACTGGAGAGAAAAGGCACTGATCGATTATTCACTGGACTAAATGTACTGTCCTGTCCGCTCTCTCCTTCTCCCTCCATCCAGCCAAGCCCGTCAGAACGCTCAGATCAGTGAGTCCTCTCACCCGTCCATCCCCAAGGAGTTCCAGTTAGACTTGGACATGATCGAGATGGACCAGAGCCGAGTCTGCGAGCTGCCCGACCTCGTCCAACACAAGCTGGACGAGCTCCTGGAGCCCATCATGATCCCCGAACCCAAGTAAGTCCACTCAGACGTTGCAGCGGATACTTGGCTCAGATAAAGTGACATCTCGTGATTAATGTATGTTTTGTGTTGAAAGGATGCGCTCTGTGTCTCCACACTTTGACGACCTCCACAACAGCACAGCCTCCACCATCAACTTTGTCATCTCTCAGGTGGCGAGTGGTGACATTAACACCAGCATACAGGCATTGGCACAGGTATAACACACTCACACACACCTGTTCTCACAATTATTACTACAGAGACATGGTGTCATTATCTGTACACCTTACTTTAATTTTTTTTTTCTCACTCTGGTAACTGCGCTAATAACAGTCGTGAGTGAAGTGATGAAATAGAGTAAACTGTAAGCACCATAACTTACTGTGACAGACACTTGTCAATCAAACCTCGAACCAAATTCCACGAGCAACGTTTTTACTCGTTTACATTCAACCTTAAAGCCACCATAACTAATAGTTTTAGAATAATCGTGTGTGCTTTGTCTCTGCAGATCGATGAGGTGCTGCGACAGGAGGACAAAGCGGAGGTCATGTCAGGACACATCGATCAGTTCCTCATCGCTACCTTCATGCAGCTGAGGCTCATCTACAGCACACACATGGCTGATGACCGGCTAGACAAGAAGGACATCATCAAACTGTACAGCTGCATCATTGGAAACATGCTGTCTGTGAGTCCCTGCCTCGTACACTGACATGACACACCACTTATGACAACCACACTGGTGAGGATTAGACACTAGGGCTGCCACAAACGATTATTTTGATAGTCGACTAATCACTGATTATTTTTTCGATTAGTCGACTAATCGGATCATACGTAAATTGACTGTAAAACATACAGCTTATCGCACCAGCATGCAGTTGATTAGATCATTAGCTTTCAGCTTGAAGTGTTTAAGGTATGTGCTAACTGAAAATAAAAACAATTAAGATGATAGCTCATTAACCCTTTAACAGGGCTCTAAATTAACTTTCTTGATCACCAGCCAATGTGGCTGGTAAGTCTCTGAAGTTACCAGCCAATCAGAATTTCCACTAGCCACATTTTTTTTTTCTGTGCAAAAAAGACAGATTATGAGAGCAACTGAATTAATTTGATTATTTTATTAACTAAAGCTTTAAATGAATCTTGGGAACTGAAGTTGGGAACTTAAGTACATACAAAAATTATCGTAACATTTCATTACTCATTAACCCTTGCATACTATTCAGGGTCTAATATGACCCATTTTTTGTACATAACAATAAAATAAAACGAAACTAGTTAACTACGTAGCATATTTACGCATGTACAAGCATGTTTAGAAGAACATACACCGGGAAAATGTCCAAATCTGAGCAAGTCTGGCGGGCTAAGCGCTCACTGAAGCCTGCCGAGAAGCCTGTTTGACCAGTGAGAGCACAGGCTGTGCGGGTTCCCATAGAAACCGCGATCACGCGTCCCGTGAAATGGATCCACCTTTGCCCTCGAGCCTTTCCAAGCTGACCCAGAGCCGGTCGCGGCACACTGCCGGAGGAAATGCGCCCGGTGGGGGTCAGCCAGCGCCGGGGAGAGGTGGTCCTACGAGGGGAGCCTCCCGCACCGTGCGGCCGTCACTGACCCGAGTTGAATCCCCCGGGCAGACTGTGCGGAAAAATCGTGGTGATTGGTTAAAATTCACGGGGATTCATTGAAGTTGTGTTGAAGTTGCAAATCGCAACATTGTGAATTCCTGGAGGGTCTGTGTTATGGTATCATTTACGGTACAGTCAGCCGATTACAGAGTGACAGAAAGGCAGACGTGGCAGTGGAAGCTGCAGCCGCAGTTTCAAGAGAAAAGCAAGGTAAAAAAAACGAGTAAAAACGAGTAAAAAACGAATCGTCGACTACTAAATTAGTTTATTTTGTTAGTCGACATAATCGTGGCAGCCCTAGAAGACACTAACTCTGCACCACCTCTTGTCTCCTCCTGTCAGCTGTTCTCCATGGAGGCCCTGGCCAGAGAGGCATCTATGGGTGTGTTGAAGGACCTCATGCACGGTCTGATAACCCTGATGCTGGATGGCAGAGTGGAGGACATAGAAGACGGACAGCAGGTCATCAGATCAGTCAACCTGCTGGTTATCAGAGTTCTGGAGAGGTCTGACCAGACCAACATGATCAGGTCAGTATTATTTTGACTCTTTAGCCTCCCTACAACTGCTTTTTATGAGCCTCCTTAGTTGACTCCTTCTCTTCCTGCCTCTTTGTGCGCAGTGCTCTGCTGGTTCTGCTTCAGGACAGTTTGGTCACGACAGCTGGCCCACCCATGTTCTCTGAACTGGTCATGAAGGTAAGGACGTGTTCTAATACGCTCTGTTTAAGTGGACAGCAAGGTCAGAAATGCAGAATCCTGACTTTCTCTGTGTGTTCAGTGTCTGTGGAGGATGATCCGCTTCCTCCCGGAGACCATCAACAGCATCAACCTCGACCGGATCCTACTGGACGTCCACAACTTCATGAAGGTTTTCCCCAAAGAGAAACTGAAGCAGCTCAAGAGTGACGTCCCTCACAGAACCCTCAAGACTCTGTTACACACACTCTGCAAGCTCACTGGGGCTAAGGTAACACACACACGCCATGTATTTAATCATGATCTGAGTGTCATTTCATCGCTGATCCTGGGTCAGTTACTTAGTTCTTATTGAATGTGTGAATGCACTGAACAGATCCTGGACCACCTATCAATGATAGAGAATCGTAATGAGTCCGAGTTGGAGGCCCATTTGAGGCGGGTGGTCAAACACTCTGGAAACTTGTCAGGACTCAAGAGCGACCGCGGCAACGAGAAGGGCTGTCTGCGCACGGTGAGCAACACAACACACACCTGTGTTTTAAAGGTCTATCAAGAACTTGCACAAACTCAGGATGACTGCAACTAAGCCCAGAACTGATGACGATGGATTTGTCCTTTCTATTTTGTTCCCAGGAGGATCGGATGTCAAAGGCTAAGGTCAGCGACATTCTGTCGGAGATCTTTAAGAAGATCGGCTCGAAGGAGAACACTAAAGAGGTCAGCTCCATGAAACGCCTTCAAATCAAACAACAAAGAGCCTGAAAAACATGAAGCAGTGTGACAATTTGTGCCATCATCTTTTCAGGGTTTGACAGAATTGTACGAGTACAAACAGAAGTACTCTGACGCGGACCTGGAGCCGTTTCTCAAAAACACATCCCAGTTCTTCCAGAGCTACGTGGAGAGAGGCCTTCGTGTGATCGAGTCCGAAAGAGAGGGCAAGGCTCGCATCCAGACCTCAGCAGGTACAACTGGAAACTGTCACTATGCATGCTCGTCAGAATAAAGTCTGCTGTGTGTTAATGTATATGTTTTTGTGTGTGTGTGGGTAGTGATCCCTCAGCATGGCATAGATTCCAGTCTGAGCAGTAACAATGAAGAGCTGAAACCAGCGGTCTACTACGAGAGACTGAAGATCCTCCGACAGAGACAAGGCCTGGAAAACACCGCCAGGGTAAGTGCTATGTTTTTGTTTTAGTAATTTACTTTATACATGGAAAAGTCACCATGACCTGCCCAGTCCTCCACACTGACACTACGGTGAACTGTCCCAAAAAACAGCCTCTGCCTCCCGCAGTGAGAGCCGGGTAGGATCGTAACTTTTACAATGTCTTTGTCCACCATCGTCGATGCACTGTGGGTCAGGATCTCTGTCATGACACAATCTTACAGTGTCCATGAGATTAAACATAGAGGGACGATGATGGTGGAGATATTTTTTGATTCACATGAGGTGGAAACCCAACCCAAATGTGTTAAGAATGAGAGGATGCTACATCATTAACGGAAATGGAAACTATCAACCTACAAAGGGGTGAATTCAAAGACATCCCCACAATCAAAGCAAAAAAATGATGTAGCAGGCTAGTCTTTTTTGCCAAAATGTCTTTGTAGCAACTCATAATGATTGAACAGCAGCATCCCAGAGTAACATTCACTGTATGTAGCAGAAGTTGAAGCCTCTTTCCATTTACAGCAGGGTGTCGGAGGAAGCGAGGACGAGCCTCAGCAGCGACCTCCCATCTCCTCCCTGCTGTCCTCCAAGCCGTCAGTGGCCTCCTCCACCGACATGCTCCACAGCAAGTTGTCTCAGCTCAAAGAGTCCAGAGAGCTGTACCAGCAGGAACACAACGCACACTCCCACTCCCCAACGCACACACACACCCGCTCAGCCTCACCAGCGACCAATCTGGACGACCTGAAGAAGCGTCTGGAGAGAATAAAGAGCAACCGGCAGTAAAGGAGCGCCGAGTCAACCGCCTCATCTCATCCGCAAAGCCTGTGGAGTTCAGCTGGTAGAAAATCCAACCTTTTTAAACTCACTCTGTGTTTCTATTCTTACTCTGGAAAATGGAAATTAAAAAAGCACTTTGACACTAAAGTCCACCCCTCTGTATCAACAAACCAGGTAGCCACAGAACCTGACTCCACCCACTGTGCCTGTACATTATTAAAAATCAAACGCACCCTAATCTGATTGTAATCGAGTGCATTCGGATTCAACTAAGGCTGTGACTGCAATTTTTAGCCTCTACACACAAACACACATCAGTGTTTATAGCTACTATCCCAGATCGACAGATGTTCTGTTTAGACATTTTTGTTCTCCAGTGTCAAAAATTATCAGGGCAAAAAGGAAAAAAAATCAGAATCCAGAGTATAGGACTGAGTTTTGATGTTGTGCGTGTGTGTACAGGATCACTTAGTCAGCCGTAGTTCTCAGTCCCCCCCTGTACTTTAGCCTTCTATCAGGGTGCCCCCTCCACCCTCTTGTGTACACTGTTCACTATGTTATAATTATGAAATAGTGAACTCCTCTTCCTCTCTGTTTTAGTATCACGGCACACAATGTTTGTACATATTTAAAAGTTGTTAACCTCTTAACTGTTATGAAGCGCTTCTCACGTGGCTGCAGGAAAAAAAACAGCAAATGTCAAGTAATGTTCTGTTTTTCCTGACCTGCTGCTGCTGTGTTCAGATGGCGAAACACTGCTGTAAAGAGCTGAAGTCAGACTGTCAGCTGTGTGAATGCACCATGTGACCGCCCCCTTGTGGTTGAACACTGTCATATCAGTGATTTCAGCTGAAGCCCTGTTTGCACTGAGGCTGTCCAGTGATTTGTAATGATCACAGAATTGTTCCCAAAATTCCAAATGAGTCGCTGTTGATTGGCAACGAGGTGCAACATCTCAGTGCAGACTAGGATCAGAGCTGCAGCACTTAAATCAACAAAGTGTCTGATTTCTGTCAATTTCAGACATTTTTGCTGCCATGTAACAAGCTGAAGTGCATTTCCACAGTGACACCAGGCCCTCTGTCTTTGTTTTACCTGTGATGGGGTTCAAACCGACGGGGCCCTGTCAGCCACAACTGTACGCTGATGTTGAAGGAAGCTTGTCTTGTCTGTTTTTAACCTGGTGTTCGGTCAACGTCACACAGAATCTGTCACGTCCAGATATCATTCTGAAGAAGTGGCACAAGTAAGAACATCCTGACGTATTTTTTTTCCCCAGCCAATCAGGGACTGAGAACCTGTCCCCTTTAACAACCAGCTGCGCTGCTTCATTCAGGAAATTTGGACCAAGCAGAGCCGTGTCCAGGTGTGTTTTAAGTTGTGTGTTGGATCTTGCTGTGGGTTGTAAATACTGTATGTAATGTCCTCATTAACACCTCCCTTCAGTTATTTAACAGCAGCCACTCTGTTGTGTTTGTAGGCTTTAAGAGCATGGCATGAAGTCTGTGATTGTTTTAATTTCTCATGTAAATAAAGTTTACATTAATAAAACTGCTCTTTAAGTCATTGTTTTTCCTATGAAGATGACGACTGATGATGATCTGTTCTGTAGCCGAATGTTGAGTAAAGAAAACCATAAATAACATTTGTTTTCTATTTAATTCAAATGTCAGTACTAGTCTTCTATTGTTGCTCTCCAGCTTTCCTTGTATAATCCATAGTGGAAAATGGCAATAAAGTCTTTTTTTTTTTTTCTTACAATACATCTTTTGAGTTTACTGAATCTTTTTTTTTTTTTTTTAAACCAATGTTTCTTTTCATCTCGGGGCTGTTGATCCAGCTAAACTGTCATCTGAAATTTAAGTTCATTATTCTTTAAAAAAAAAAAAAAAAAAATGAAGAAAAGCGGTTTCATATTTTTGTCTTTGTACAACAGAAGTGTCATGTTTGGTTCTTGAGCTGCAACTTTTTTATCTTAAATATTTCTGAGCTCACACTTGTAATAAGTGAGCCCACTATTGTAATAATTAGCTGAGGAGCTGCACAGAATACGTTTATGAAATATTGTGCCCAAACAGCAGCTCAGCTAAATGTTCCCAGAAACGCATCACACTGTAGCACCTGTCAAATGCCATGGCCAGTGTTTATTTTGTCTGTTCTGGGCTACTGTAGAAACACGGCGGTTAAACATGGGACTCGGTGACAGTGGACCTGCAGCGTCTGCAGATCTGAAAATCTCACAGGGAAGGAAACAAAAATGAAATGATTCTTATTTTCGGGTGATGAAACACTAATGAAAACAGTTATGCATATTAGATTCTGTAAATAGAGCCCCATAAATCGTAAATGGACTGTACTTATATAGCGCCTTTCTAGTCATCTGACTGCACAAAGCTCTTTTACACTACATATCTCATTCACCCATTCACACACCGATGGCACAGCCTTCAGGAGCAATTTGGGCTTCAGTATCTTGCCCAAGGACACTTCGCCACGCAGACTGGAGGAGCCAGCCTCTCACCGCACTGTCTCAATGTGACTGCACAAACAAGTTGCCACGTAGCTGTAGATGAGTCCAATCGTAATCAGCTGGCAAGTCTTACTACAGCTAATCAGTGGAACTTTGCTTATCTGGAGGGTAAGCTGTGGAGAAAAAACTTGACGTAAACTGACTGCAATTTTGCAATCAGCATGCCAATTTTAGTTTTAATCAGCATAGAAATCTAACTCAACAGAATTTTGAGTTAGATTTTTTTTTCAAATTGTTCCCCAGTGTTATTGGACGATCTGCTCTACCTCTAACACACTGAATTTATGAAATGTAATTACATAACACTTATTATAATAAAATCATAAACAATGTCACTTCATATGAGATGTAAAGTCTACTAAACTGTTGATGTGCAGCAGGTTAAACTAAGCTAATGATGTAATGTTTAGTTTGAAGGTTCAGGATACTTAAATAAATGAGACTTTTCCAAATTTATTTGAGAAAATATAAAGAATACAAGTATGTAAAAAAAGAACCATTTTATATTTAAGGATTTCAGCAAACATGTCAATCTACAAATATCTAAGAGCTCAGTATATCTTATTCACTGTATATATACATATACTGAACTACATATAAAAGTCATATAAACAACACTGTACAGAAATATGGCACTGAGGGGAAAAGAGAGGATTCAAGCACTTCTGGTGTTTTCTTCCGTTTGCCAACTGCTTTCTTTGACCTGCCATCCTTCAAAGCTTGACAGTGTCTCATTTAAGTGGACTGAAAAAATAATGTCTGAATCTTCTATGAAACTGTGATTTCTTCTCCGTCTGACTCGGAGAGCTCTGACTGTTTGCTGGACTCTGACGGAGAAGGACTGTGATGATGATGATGATGGTGGTGGTGAAGATGTGACTCCTGGCTGTCCAGCTGCAGTTGGTTGGTGGGTCTGTCCAGTCTGTGGCAGTAGGTGCTGCCTACATCAGTAAGGTCTGGGTGGGGGTTGGTTTTGGTGGGGAGGGTCTGCTGGCGACAGCCCCCTGTTGACAGCAGCTCCCTCTCCTTAGAGTTCCTCCATTTCATCCTGCGGTTCTGGAACCAGATCTTCACCTTCACAGGACACAGAAAAAACAGTCCATCAACATGACTGACGTCCTCACCTCTACTAACCTCATCACAGCTGTTTTTGGTACAAATGCACAGAAATTTTTTTGTGCCAGGGCCACTGACAGGACCTCAGAGGGTTCAATGCACTGCAGTATCAGAGCAACGGAGCATAAATAGATCGTCTTTAGTGTGTACCTGGGAGTCTTTCAGTCCCAGTTTACTGGCCAGTTTCTTCCTGTCTGGTTTGCTGATGTATTTCTGCTTCTGGAAAGTTCTCTCCAGGGCCTTCCTCTGGAGGTCTGAGAATACAGCCCGCCGTAGCATGCCCCTCCTGGGCTTCCCCCTCGGGGCCAGAGGCCATGAAAACGTTCCGGGCATGGGAACTACAGATGAGGAAGCTGGAGAGACAAAACACAAGAGAGAGTTAAGATTTAAATAGCCATCTCCGTTTGATGGGATTTTGTGGACAAACACTGGACCGTGGATTGTTGATGCATCCTGTCACTGGCTAAGTGAATGAAATTTGTTAAGGCCCTCGAGGCCCCTGTGCACCTGGACTTTTCCAGGTGCTCTGGTCAAAGGTCTGAGGTCCCCCAGTAAATGATAAGTTCAAATTTCTGTAAAAAAAAACAAAAAACTTCCTGGTACAGAGAACAGAATTCTAGTGCTGCACTGAATCTTTGATGTATTCGATGTTTATTCCAACAGTCACAACCCCAGAAAGTAGTCGGGTTGGTGTTCACTGATTTTGATTGATGATATGGTTACATGCTTTACATCTCCATCCAGATAAAATTCTTTAACAATTCATAAAACATTAATAAATGAGCAATTACTATTAAACTTACAATTCATAATATAATATAATATAATATAATATAATATAATATAATATAATATAAATATAATATAATATAAAATTCTGTCCTCTGTTAAGGTAAATTGTTATTAATATATCTTTAGTCTGACATGTTATAATGTGTTAAAAAGTTTATATTAAACATAAAATTTCAATTGTGGATTGAATTCATTCATTTTCTCAGCTTCTTAGTAGAAGGGCAGTTTGAATAGATACAAGTTTAAATTTCAGTGGTGACCAGTGGCTTTTATGCTGATTCATGCTGAGCTCTGCTCAACGTGGATTTTTGTGAAAATATTCTACATCCGTCAGTGTTTCCCTCATCGTCTCACAGGCTCCCTGACGCTGCCCATAATATACTTGTTCTGCCTGAAATCTGCTGTTTAAAAGCCCAATTTGTCCATTGGTGGAAACAGAGCCTATGCTAATTAGACGGCCTCTCCAAAGCTCGGCTCACACTGCCTCTAATGAAGCATGAAGTGGGATTGTATGGGCTGCAAATGCATAGAGAAAGGTGATTGTGTTGTAATGAATTGAGTGGAAAAGGCCGTCGACAGGCCAGTATATTACAGGCCCATTAAAGACAGGTCAGCATAATGTAGCGCTGTTAGAGAGGCTCACTCAAGAGCTCAGGCCTGTTCACACTGTCACACACACACACACACACACACACACACACACACACACACACACACACACACACACACACACACACCTGCTTCTCAGGGTTACTACAGAAACTCTGAGTAAATATGCAACACACAGATTTATTTTGATAAACTCAGGCTCAGAAAATTAATCAAATTAATTTAACAAATCATGTGAGCAACAACCTCAATCTTTAAGGAGTGTGTGTGTGTGTGTGTGTGTCTGCATGGGTGTGTGTGGTTTTGGCTCCTATTGGTCATGGTGCTGGGAGCTTTGTGGGCAGGCAGAGGGGCTTGGTGGGAAAACGACAGCGCATGAAGAGGCCCTGAGTTCCTGAGCTGGGAAGATACCCGCCTCACATTTAGACCATGACAAACGGCACTAATATATTTAGAGCGTGACAAACTGGACTAATTTGTAGATTAGGACAACTGGTGCTAATGTCAGCAGTCAGTGCGTCGCCTAAATAGGCCTTCAAATTGGCAGAGCTGATTCCATGCTGTCCAGGGTATTCCCATGCTAAAAGGCTGATGACGTCTCTGATCGTCCGGCTGAGATGTCAGCGTCCACAAGAGCTGTCAAACTGTGTGTGTGTTTTCACACACAATTTCAGAATGTGTGAAATACACACTTTTTGGACTGACCGTGCAAATATGCCAAAATTGTACATTTGAAGGTTTGTTCAGTTTGAACATTTTAATACACAGAAGTCTCCTGTGGACGATTCACATCATCATTTGTGAATTAACTTTTTAATATCCATCCATCCATCCATCCATCCATCCATCCATCCATCCATTCATCAGTAGCTATAACCACTTATCCTTTAGAGGGAGGAGGGGGCTGGAGCTGATCCTAGCTGAATCTGGACATCCTGAACAGGTCACCAGTCACTCACAGGACTAATTAATGAAAATGTTCACTGTCAGGCACATGTGGTGGCACCATGACCTATTCACCAATATTACAAACGTGTTACTTCTTAATTCTTGTTATTTAATTATTGTATGGCTTCTGTTTAGTAACATTTATATACTAGAGTAACACTGACCTGTAAATGAGCATGAACATGGAAGTCACAGTTTCCAAACTGCTTTTGAATTTATTATTTTAGTCTAATGACCACAAGTTTTAATCTTTTAGGCTGAAAATGTTGTGATGCTTTTTGTTTGCTCATCGCTGACATGTTGGCTGAAGAAGAGGAAAATGGAATTCCACTGACTGAGGAGATTTTTATGCAGACCAAAGTGCAGAAAGTGAGCTGTGAAAGGCAAAGTAACAGTTGAGTCATCCAGGGTGTAACTATTGAAACATTTATTCTACCTTTCTTTACACATCATCCTATTTCCTCTCTGTTTTTTCTCTCAAAGGATAAAGGGAAAACTATGTATTTAATAATATCAGTATCAGAACATAGCTAGATAGATAGCTAGATAGATAGATAGATAGATAGATAGATAGATAGATAGATAGATAGATAGATAGATAGATTCACCAACCTGTGAAGTAGGAAGCTCTGATGAAAGGATGGAGGCCTCCATCAAAGAAAGGCAGCGGGAGGGACTTTGTCTGAAAACTCTGGACTGGAGCAAACGGAGAAAACAAACTGACTTCACATCTGTTCAATGCAGGAGAAACTATATATATAGTATAATAATTCTATAAACATATTTTTATATGCATATCATAAATGTAAGGAATTCCTATTTGTTAACAAATATAGTAAGTTAGTTTTATTTGCTGCTAAATATTTATCAACAGAATCAGTACATGGTATATAGTATTATATATATTCAGTATTCTGATACACTGTGTCAGTTTGTCCTTATAACAAACAAATGAATGAATAAATATGTAATAACTCAATATTTCGTCATATCTGATCATGTGCTGTAACAGCAGCTGTAGTTGTCATATTAATCACAGGCTGACCATCATCACACTCACCGCTCCGTGTGGACGGCGCCAGTATCGCACTGACACCGAACTTGAGGTAGCCGGAGTCCGTGCAGGCAGTCTGCGGAGAGCCGGGACCACCGTGGCTCTGGTGGCCGGAGCTCTGAAGCACTGACCGCTCTGTGCTGGGTCCCACTGTCCGAGCTGAAACGTCCGGCCCCTGGATAAACGGCAGAATGTCCCCGGGACTTCTGGAAGAGAAAGCCCGGTGTATGTAGCTGACAGGCTGGCTAAACCGGAGAAGATCTTCCACTAGAAAGCCTGAAGGGAGTGACCGGTTGAGGGGCGAGGAGAGAGCCGCAGGAGGACGCAGTAAGCCTGGGTAGAGAGGAGGCGGCAGGGCGCTGCAGGGAAACATCATGGTGATGGAAAAACCCAAACAACACACACTCTGTACTCTGTGAGCTCTGATGAAGAGGTTTTATACAAGGCAGTACTGGCTGCACACACACACACACACACACACACACACACACACACACACACACACACATGCGTGCACGCACACACACACACACACATGCGTGCACGCACGCAAACTCAACGGTGGGCTGTGGATGGTGGGCTTCACGAGGCTCTTTGAACACAGAGTTCAGGGTGAGGGGATTGGTCAACAGTCCCCTAAATCAGCTGTGATTGGAGCTCCGACACACACCGTGATCTGACCGCAAACCTGCTGCTCAGAGCGGGTTGATTTTTCATTTTTCATTTCATTTTTTCATTCATGAAAAATGAGGCAGAAACGACTTGAAAGCATCCTGAAGTGATCCAGAGGAGATCACCATGAGACCACAACCTCCACATCAAGTCACACACAATCAGCTCATCATCCACATGAATGTCAGGTCTTAACATAATAAATAATATCTCACATAAATAAATATTTATATTCTAATATTTTCACCATCATCATCAACAACACCTCGTACTGTCAGCAGTGGGGTGTGTCTGTGGGTTGAGGTGGCCTATTCCGCTTAAAACGATTTGCAGAGACAGAGACTTAAAGTCAGCTTTCTTCTGATCGCCTTTGATCACGTTGATCGTCTCAGTGTCTCCCGGTGACTTCAATGAGTGTAAAATGAGTCAAAGTTCAGAATCACACAGAACACCCACTGCCCCTGAACGCCCCATGCTCACTTCAATGGACGAAGTCGTCATCGAAATGATGTCAGAGGAGAGAGTCCGAGAAAAACATGAGAGACAGATGTTTTTAAGTTTTCAGAAAGTTTATGTAGAAATATGCAAATGAGGCAGACACAAAGTAATGTTATGATATTATATAGATTATATATATATATATATATAATCATGAATGTAGAGTTTAAGCATTTTCTTTCCACTAGTCTAAGCACAGCAGATTTGTTTTACTGATGTTTATATGATCTACCTTCAGAGCACAGTGGCAGAGAACAGCCAGTGCACTAAATATCTGGACCAGTTATTTGAATTTGGGTTTACTCCTAATTTAGGTGACTTGACGCGAGGTGTTTTCTCTTTAAGCTTTTGTCTTTAAACCAAAATGACAAACTCTTCTCTAGTTAGAAAAAAACAAAACCAGCGTTACAGATTTGTCAGACATCACCCTGACCTTTGACCTTTTCCTAAAAGCAGAGAATCATAAACTCGCAGGGTTTTTATGGAATAGGTCGGTTGTGTTTATAAAGTGCAGTTGATGAGCTTCAGATAGACAAAGGTGAGCAATGGACAAAGGAGCTTTTCTTTCTCTTTTTGAGATCTGGTCGAGGACTCGAGGGGCAAAGATGTGAGTCCCTCAGGGCTTCGATAAGACCTGTGACTAATGGCATTCTAGCACGTGCTGCTCTCCCTCTGTGGTCATCTTCCATGTAGCCTATTTTTCTGAAACAAGCGTCATTTCTCACAATCTGTCTGCAGGCTTCAGGACACAGGAAGCTCTGAATAATCTGAACTGTGAACTGAGGTCCGAGCTCTCTGCCCGGGGCACTCTTTAAGTTACAACTAGAGGAGCTTATTTTACTCAAACAAACAGAAATGACAGCAGTTATGTAACATGTGCCTTGTCCTTTATGTCCTTTAGCTCTGCAGCACCCAGAACAAAACACACTTGCACTGCCATGAATAACAGTTAAATAAACTAATAACTTATTAATTCAGTACTTTAGGAGACAATATGAAAGGTCAACAGCAACTTTTCTATCAACACTTTTCATTGGAACTTCTCACATTCTATTTTATTATTATATTATTATTCAGAGATGCTGTTTCTGATTTTGTTCAATGATTAAACAATAAACTAGCAATCAAACAATACAATGTCATCCTCCAAAACAATCTGTGGAAATGTGCCTAAACAACAACTCACTGGAAGAAAGAAAATCCATTTCATTATTTTAATTAATTATTTTTCTATTTTCAGTAGACTGCCCTGTAGAAAAAAAAGGGAACAAATATTAAAATATATGAACAATAAAAAAAAACAACAACAAACCATAAAACATAATTTACTCAGTTGTCCAGACTTTACAGATATCATTTGTCTGCTGGTCTCAGACTCCAGCAGCATCACTCAGTCGTCAGTTGAGAAGCTTCGGTGAACAGCAGCACTCATTTTTAAAGAATTCCAGTTAATTGAACTGAGTAAGCGCTCTGATCACCCCCTGGTTCAAATCTACATGCATTTAAATGCACCTCACTTCGGTGTAATCTTGTAAACTCATTTTGGAGGAGTCATGATGAACTGATCCACTCTTCAACAAAAGGAGGCAATCATTAAATGTGCTGCAGATTTGCTGAGTGGCAGTCCTGCCGGGAAATACGACACCTTAACCAAAAGCTCTCTCAGAGAAATAGTTGCGTTCAAAGCATTTTATTCCTTCAGAAAATCCCTCTATTGTATTGAAGTGGAGCAGATGGTTCCCTGGGAGGGAATATGGGCATCAGCAGAACTAATTTCTCCTCCTGGTCTGACAGACAGACCGGCCTGTTGCTCGATTCTTAACCAGCACAACAGCTGTTGGTGAATTAAACACCAGTTAAGACTCATTTTAAAGCCATTAGCATCTTGAAGTCTTACAAGATGAACCCTCCCTCAACTGATTACACATGCAAAGAGGGGAAAACAACCAAGGCCGTGTCTATGGTGACGTAATAACCAGTTAAGACTCATGTCAGAGCCTTAAGCCACCAAGTCTTAACAAACATAAACAAATAAGCAGACAAAATGTCGATGCATATGAACTGCAAAACACTTTGCAATGTTCCACAGGAAACTGTCCTTTCCCACATTCCATCAACACTGCCAGTGTTCATTCAATTAAAAATAATAAATTCATTTAGTATTGTAAAATTGAAGTCATTACTTAAAAATAATATCTACACTATGACTAAGTAAAGCTTCATTTTAAATTTTCTGTGATTATGCAGTTCAAGAAATATTATTGAAGGCTAACAAAGGAAAACGACTTGAACTACACATTAGTAGATTTGTTTCAGCTATGATAGATCATCTTTTATTTTAATATGAAAAATAATTGAGAATATGAAATAAGAATATAATAAATGTTTGTGGTTCTTATTTCTTACGTTTTTATTCCATCATAAAACAGTAATAATTCATTACATTTGTCGGTTACCATTAGACAAAAAAACAAACAAAAGTAAAACATGCTAACCTGCTATGCCAGCCCAGTTTGTATATTTTGATTTGCTCCTTCACAAAAGAGTGTTTCAATTAATAATAATGGTCATGACCTGGAAGAAGAAAGCAAAAGATAAATTGTGTAGAGTACAGTAATTATTAATGTTCAACTGAATTGTGCTTTGCGCTGCATTAGGCCACAGTCATACAAATGTGCAGCTAATTGACAGTTGAGCTGACCAGAGTTGGTAATAAAAAATCCTATGTAACTGTATAACTGTATAAAAAGTGCAGAAAGGGATCAATTCATTTGTTTATATTAATACTAACAACATTAATATGAAGTGTACTTCAGTATAGTAACATCAATACCGCAACAAACATGAGTCTCTCTCTCTCTCTCTCTCTCTCTCTCTCTCTCTCTCCTGACCGTTTCCAGGCAGTGTGGAACAGAGTGGATTAGTGGGGCCTTCGATGTTGAAGTGCGGCAAAGAGCATTAAAGCCATATTAACTTTCCATTAAACATCACCTCACTCTGTCGAGGGAGAGAGAGACACAGCCCTGGGACAAAGCTGCACAGAGAGAGAGAGACAGTGTGTGTGTGTGTATGTGTGTGTGTGTGTGTGTGTGTGTGTGGCACCTGTTCTCTTGTTCACTTCACTGTAAGGAAACAGTGCTGATTGAATGACATTACAATGTTACATTTAGACTCACTGTAGTTTTGTCATGTTTAATATCACTCCCGCAGTCTGTGAAGTCTTTGTTAATGTTTCCAAAATGATTTAACAACCCATAACTTAAGAAAAGAATACCGTATTCTCTGTGAGGGGCAGGTTTATTTTATTGTGATGGAATAAGCTTTTGTTTGTTTCAAGAACTGTTTAAAGATTATTGCTTTAGTCTGAGGTAAACAAAGGAAGTTTTAAACCTGCACTAATCAATGATTGTTACATGACGTCATGTGAAATGTGTCACTCAGTGGAATACCAGAAAGAAATATCACTAACTCTGCTGTTGTGTTTGAATGTCTTTCAACTCCATGTTCTGGTTTTATGGCCTTCCTTTATGATTCAGTCTCACCTTTATCATCAGCCTAGTTTTCAGCAGCAGCAGGCATCTGTTTTCTCCCTGATAATCTTGCTGTAAACTACCTGCCAAGAAGTAGATGCTTTTCTGGTGGAGACCAAACCAGAGCTGAAATGAGATGAGGAGTGACGTGTTTCTTTATGTGCTTTTTTTAGACACACTGAATCTAGTAGGCAAGTGCTTTGGTCCAGACTGAAATATCTCAAGATGGAGACCTATAAACACAGACAACATAGTCCTCAGAGGATTAACCCTAATGATGAACCCTTCCTTTGATGCCACCAGCAGGGAAAAGTTTTCACTTATATATTAACCTCTTGTGGGCACAAACTGGCACAAAATTTGGTACAGACATTAATGACTCCAGATAAGTCTTTATGATTTTGGCCACGCTTTGACTTTTCTCCTAGCATCACCATAATGTAGACAGTAATGCTTGTTAATGAAGTGTCAACTACGCTGTTAACAAAGTGTAATGTCTGGGTAGCTTCTGAACCCGGCCACAGTGGGGCTGGTGGGGTTTCCAACATTGACTAGAATGGCCGTGTATAACTGTGGCAGCCACGGAACATCCCTGATCAGTGGAATTTTGCTTGGATCGCACTCTCTGTGGCTGAAATTCTTTGTAAACTCTCCATCATCATTATTACTTCACTGTTGTTGAATTATTCACAAGTTCAGCTTGACTAAAGTATCATTTTCATTTTATGAAAGTGACACTGTGTGCATTCAGTGCACGCGATTCAGGCTTACACAAGAAATCTCAAGAGAAAAAACCTTTCCCACAATTGAATATTAATTTCTACAATTTAATCAGTTTTTTTTTTACTTATCAATTATATATTTATTATATTCAAATTTAGAACATTTGTTGTCAGCCCCTGTCTCTGTAACATCTGAATGTTAGCATTGTTTGTTAGCATACTGATGTTTTGTTTTGTTTCTATTCACTATGGTGCTGTTTATTCTGAATAAATGCCTGGGAATTTTTGGCCAAACGAATGAAAGTAGAACTGTATTGGCAATCTAATAAAAAAAGAATAAATAAAGCTCTCACTTTAAGGTTTTGTGTTGTTTGTTTTAAATCTCCTTCACAGCTGTAAAGCAATATGAGATTTTCCAAAAAGAATGTCTGGACGCTTAAATGAACATCATTGTAACGTAGCCGCTCACCAGCGACCAGCCTCCATGAATTTTCATCAAGCCGTGTGAGAGTGTGAGAACGTCCTCAGCAGACTGAATCCGTACAATAAAAGTAAAACTTGACCGAAGCGATTAGCCCGTGTTGCTGACAAATATGAGAAATTGCTTGCCTCAGTGTCCCCATCACTGCTTCGGGACACTTGTGACATAGAGCACGCTCACTGAATGCTCATTAGTTGTAGATTGGTCATGGGAGCTCAGAGCAACACATTGCTGTGCTAACAATCTTTCCCATTATAAGAGCTTCCATTCTTCCATTCACAGCCCATTCTGCTCTAATCTTATTGGAGTCTCATAATGTTCTGCGGCCCTTCAGCGGGAGGCTTAAAGCACCTGGCAGGTTGTTAAGAGGGGAGCTTGTAAATGCCTGTGGTTAAAATGAGCTCTGGGGCCCAAACACAAGCCAAGCACTGCCGGGGAAGAGGAGGAGGGGGACCGATTTGGTTGTCAAGTCTAGTTTACATTTTTGTCAGTTTTGTCAGTGCAGTGGGGAAAAAGTAAGTGTTGCTTCAGTTTACTTACTTCTGTTTTTTTCTTGTGCTAGTCAGACAGTGATTTGGACCAGGCGTCCCGAGCAAGAATATTCAGGTTTAGGAACCACATACTAAATGACACCATACAGCAGTCAAAGTTTGCTGTACTGTATATTTGTTTTAGCCTAACAGTGACTGTAATACGTTTTTTTTTTTGGTTTGTTTTTTTTATAATAACGGATGTAATAATAATGTGAAAGAGGTGGAATTATCACCTGAAAACGCAGCTCCCCAAGAAGTTTTGCAGAACTTTATAGTGAATTTAAGCTCATTGTTGAGCTGCTGGTTCTGCAACTTTACTGTTTTGGTTAACTCTCATTGCTCTCATACACGGTTTACAGTGAAAAAGCTCTAAAAAGCCACTGTACACTAACTGCCCAGCAGAAGACACATTTAGGGACTACCCAGACAACAGACCAATATTAAATTAAACTGAATCAGTGCCGATGCATCAATAAATTAAATCAACGTAGTTCAACATTAAAATATAACAATGTAACAATAATATCGATTTTTCATCAGGTTTGCACCCTGAAATAATGTTATTTCAATGATGAAAAATAGATCAAGACAGACATAAAATCAATGTTAGTTCAGCTTCAATCAACTGCTGTTTTATCATTAAACCAACATTGAAAAAACATTAATTAAACCAATTTCCAGATAGTAGACCAACACTGAATCAACATTGAATCAGTGTTGCCTTTATTACTAATTATTCAACCTCAACCAAAATGATGATCCTGATGGAATTTCAACATTGAATATTGCCATGCTATCTTGGTAGCCAGTGAACATAGTGGAGCTTTTAATTCAATTCAATTTTATTTATAGTCTATACAGACCATGTCTAGACCATATTCTTTATAATATTATGTACAGAGACAAAAAATTGCCATCCTGAGCAAGCACTTGTGTGACAAGGACAAGGAAGAACTTCCTTGAGGTGGCTGAGTTCAGAATTTAGCATCTAAAGAGTCAGATATTGCTTTCAGGAGTTGGTAGAGGCAAAAGACAGAGCCAAAAGAGAGTGAATACTGGACTGAAACAAGACTAAAAGTGAAAGTGGAATGATATTGCTTCATAACTGTTGAACTGTTTGCTAACCATAATTCCCTGTATAAACTGAGAAAATGATGATGCTGTTCACAACACATTTCTACTGTCCCAAAATTGACAAACAAAATGTGTTATTGCAGGTTTAATGTAATGTCTAATGTTATTGGTTTGCATTTATGGTGATGATAGGAGTTTTTTGTGATATACAGAAAAAAAAATGCTGTTTCCATGAGTAACATATTTTGCATCATCTGTTAAACATCTAAACATTCTAATAACTCAAATTGCATAAAAACCTAAGTCTAATCAAGTCTAGACTGTACTCTTTATGATATTATTTACAGAGACCAACAATTTCACCACTCCCTCCTTCTAAACTTCCTTTAACAGGCAGAAACCTCGAGCAGAACCAAGCTAATTGGTGGACAGTCATCTACTAAGACCAAATATATATATTGAACATTGTTGTTTGTTTGCGGTTTAACTTTTTACTGGCCTAGTGAAAACCAGAGGGCAGATGTATAAATTATGTGTACCACACATAAACTGTTAATGAAAGCAGAAAGTGCAGTGATCTGATGGAGGACATGAAATAGAACATGTAAGTAACTTTATAATAGGACATTGTTTTATTGTTGCAGTCTACACAGCATTCAAAGGCACAGTTATTAACTTCATTTTAGATTAGCCTGTGCGTACACATTTCTGTATTTGTGTTTTCATACAGCTTTGGTTGTGAATCTGGCCCACAAGCTCGAGACCAACATCTGTGACTTCATGGCTGCAACAATAGAGTTGGTGGATATCATGTATTAGGTAGATGATGTATTGATGCAATAGCAAAAATATTCAAACTCAAAAATGGTGGTTCCACTTTATTATTTCTTTACTATAATTATTATTATTATTATTATTATTATTATTATTATTATTATTATTATTATTATTATTATTATTATTATTATTATTGTTGTTGTTGTTGTTGTTGTTGTTGTTATTATTATATCAATGAGTGGCATCAGGACTTTGGCTCTTTATAAAGACCTTGTGGAGCTCCAGGGCTCCTTTTGAGAGTCACTAAAAAACAAGGTTTTTTTGGGGCTGAATGTAGTCAGAGTTATTCCAAAATACACGGTGCACTGCTACTTCTACATTCAACATAGATTGTTCAGTCATATGTCACGAGATCAACAATCATCCTCTATGGACCTAAAACTGATTTGACTGTGATTATCACTTGCATGTAAAATGTGCGTATTGAAACTGAAAATTTCTTTCCACACATACTTCCTGTCTCAGTGCTGTGTGTATATTATTATATCAATAGCTATTCATTCCCTTGGCTAGCTTGGGTCTTTTGGGTAGTTCAGAGGTTTTTTTTAGAGAGCCTGGGGAAGCACCTCATCCAAAAGCCTGGATTAAGCCGGGCCGGTGAGTTGAGCATAGGGTTGAGGGCAGAGACTCATTGCTAGCTGAGGTGAAGAGACCAAGGTTGATGCTAGGCTTGAAGATGAATAAGGCCAGTCTTATTTCTGAGGCGGGCTGAATACAAGGACGCCAGCACAGCACTGCATGGCTAGCAGGTATTGAGGCGGGCCACGCCGCATAATTGGATTGAACGCTGGCCATGGTATTTATGTCACTTCTCGTCTTGTCAATCCCATAACAGGCATGGCAACGGCGTGGGGATCTCCCATGGTGACGGGACTTTGCCTTATTCAGATTGAATGGAGAGAAAAGAGCCAAGCCTCATTTAATTCACGTTTAATTCTCACTCAAACCGTTTTAAGGGCTGATGTTATTTGCATAACAGGGAAAAAAAAGAGACTCTGCCTTTTCAGTGTCCCTGTGTGTGTGTGTGTGTGTGTGTGTGTGTGTGTGTGTGTGTGTGTGTGTGTGAGAGAGAGAGAGAGAGAGAGAGAGAGAGAGAGACAGAGAGACAGAGAGAGACAGAGAGACAGAGGGTGAACAGGAACAGTGTTGTAATTGAAAGTGTATAGTAGGCTTATATATGCATATGCTGAGGGACAAGCGTTCTCACACGGATCAGCACACAGAGAGTTTCTGTTGCAGCACACTCATGCGTACCGCTGTTTATCTATACATTCAAATCATTTATGTGATGGCATCTCAACACAGTTACATCTCTCCATTGTTAGACCTCCACACTGAACTAATACAAAACTATTTTAGCCTTACAGAACTTATTTCACTTATTTCAAAATATCACACCTGTGATACAGTGCAAAAAAAATGTTAGGATTAGAGTAGGATCCATTAGAGGCCATAGCAACACTACCTGGAAAGTCACATGATTCAATCACACGAAATATTTGACATTGACTCAAAGCAAACAATTTAATTTAGTTTAACCTGAAAAGTTTATTTAAAAAAAACAACCACCTTTTAAAGGTTGGAGCAATCTAATTATTTTAGGTTGAAGCAAACTAATTATTTTAGGTTAGAGTAAACTAATTATTTTAGGTCAAATTTAAAAATAAATGCGTTTAATACATTTTGTTTAACACATATTTACTGTTCCATAAATTGATAACACTGAACATCTGTTTCAAATGTACGAAGATAAACAGTCTGCTTCAGCTGAACACCAGGAATGAGACTGATGTAATCAGAAGACAAATCATTGAGTTGCAATAGTAGCACAACTCCAAAGACATCATGCAGTACCCATGGCAAATTTACCAGGACATGCATTTTTTAAATCAGTTGTAAGCCTTATTGTCAGCTAAACACATGATCAATTGCTGCCCTAGTTGATATTTTCACCTTGCTGCACACACTACCTCACCTTAATCTGTGAGGTCTAACAACATCTGTCTATGGCAAAAAACTCGTGACATCACAGATTGTGGTGGGGCAGTGTGTGCAGCAGGGTAAAAATATCAACCACTAGTGCAGCATATGGACCATGTGTTTAGTTAATCTTTAAATACAACAAATTTGACATAATGGCTTACACAAAAATACTTTGACCCCACAAATTTGTTATATAATTCAAATTGTCACTTGATGACATCACATTTGTAGTAATATTGAATTGGGAAGGTTTTTTCTGACAGAACACATTTAACCCTAAAACATCCTAAAATATAATTACATGCTATTATGGCAACATTTTACGCCTGTTTCAAATGTATATGAGAAGAACAGACTCTTTCAGCTGAACACCAGAGACAAATCCTGGAACTGCTCCTCAGACAGTGAATAGTGGAACTCCTAAGACACAGAGTTTCTGATTCAATGCTGTAAGCTCTACATTTAAATACAACTAATTTAGGCTTAATAGCTCAAACAAAAACTCTGAGCCCACAAAGTTGGTGCTTTAAGTATCACTAACTTGATGGAATCATCAGTTGGGAACATTGAAATAGGAACATGCTTCTGACAGGAAACATTATCCAAATAATTTTCTTCAAGGGTTTTAAGATGACTGAAGCTCCTGGCCCTCTCCATTGGTCTGAAAATCTATCCTATATGCCATACAAATCTGTGCATACGCTGCAATAAGTCGCTCCAGTTGTCTAGAACACCCGGCCTACTTCGGCCTTTGAGGCTGGTAGTGTACGAACACGGGCAGTCCTACTTGTAAATGCAGCCATGTAAGGACCCAAAGTCTTGAAGTAATTTCTACACATTTTTTGAGAACACTCAGCCTACTTTGGCCTTTGAGGCTGGTAGCCATCGAACTTGGGCAGCCACATTTGTAAATGCTGCAGTGAAAATGCAACTTCTTATAGAAAGGATCCAAAGTCTTGGCTGTAGAAACTAGAGACTTTTGGGGTCATCTTTTTTCCATCAAGCTCCATCAGGACCTTTTGCACAAATTCAAAGGTGAACTGCAGCTTTTTCGGATATTTTAGGTTGAGTGTGTATATGAGCCCAAAGAACATGGCAAAAGCTGTTGCAACCGAGGGCATGAGGACTCTGTTCCTTTGATGACAATCTTAATGCCTTTAGGTGGATAGAGAGGATCCTCTTTCTCAGTGATAAAGATCGCCATGGTTGTCTGTTCCAGTTCTTCAACCTTATTTTCCTGCATAAAAAAAAGAAGAAAAAATCATAAGATCATAATGCGCCAAGCTTGTATACACTCTGAACTTTCAAAACTTGAATAGGCGCATATCAAACAAATGTTTATTACAAGGGGTGTGACGAGATTAAAAGTGACAAGATTTTTCTCACACAGTGAAAAACAAATATATAACTGATAACGTGCACTCGCGGAGTGAATCAACTCCGTCCAGCTTATGCAACACCAGCATACGACGTGATCTAAAAACTGAAGCGCATCCTTGCTCTGTTTGGGACTGTGAGCTGCACTTTATCAGAGGTGCTGGAGTTAACGTGTGTAGATTTGTGGTGAGATTTCTGCCTGATCAGAAGTGTTTTCTCTAGGGCTGCACGATATTGGAAAAAAATTGACCTTGCTATATTTTTCTATTCTGCGACATATGGATATGGAGTTCAATTGCTCTATTTGAAAAGAATTTAGCATCCTAAAATTATTGGGCTTATTTTGTAGAGAAAAATGCATAGAAAATAAAAATAAATTAGCTGAGGATTATTTTTTTAGTCTGAAGCTTTTCTTGAGTGCAAACCATCCTTTCTTGTCACGAATCCCCAGCCAGGATGACTGTTTGTCTTGTTTGTGTGTGGTTGTTTGTTGTCTGTCTTCTCCTGGCAGTGCTTGAGGGGGCGTGCCTGCAACTGAATACTCTCACCTGGCTGACATCACCTCATTACCTCATCACCTCACATGCTCCTCTTCAACTGCTGGCAGTATTTAAGGAGCAGCCACACAGCCAGTCTCCGCCGGATCGTTGCCAAGTATTGTGTATGCTACAGCTTTCTACCCCGAAATCCTACTTTGTATTAGTAACTGCCTGTTTCTGCCAACCTCCTGCTGTCTGTTTTTGCCCGCCACTAACCACGTCTCTCTGCCTCAGGGATCAGCCTACGTCTCGTGTAGCCGCCGTGTGGATCTCCACCCTTCAAGCCTGCCAGCCGACCACTCTCTGATTGCCCCCACCTCTGGACTCCCACACTTGCCTACCTGCTCCCTTTTCATCTCACGCGTTCACTCTCTGATTCAATAGACCATTGCACTCTAACCCACTTGTTCCGGTCTGTTTCTGGGTCCTCCGCTGAACCGTGACATTTCTTGAGCCTGATTGTCTCATTAGCAACAAACTGTGTGTATCCAAGAGCCCTTAAATTGGAGTAAAAGTAATATAGTAATGTAACAAGTAACGTAACTAGTTACTCCTAGCACCCAGTAATAAGTAATGTAATATTATTACTTTTTAAAGGAGTAATAAGTAACTAGTAACTTATTACAATTTCTGAGTAACTTGCCCAACACTGATGATGATGTTATTCTTGTTATATTCTGATTTATTTATTTATTTTTCTGGACATGTCAGAGAACACAGATCTGTGGGAGAGATTCTGAATGTGCAGAAAGTTTTGTGTAGAAAACCTGCTGAAACACAGGAGCTATTAAAGTCCAGGATTTTATAACTGAATTAAAATTTTTGATTTAGTTTATCACTGAGGTGAAAAATGCTAGAATCACGTTTAAAGAGGTTACTTCCCCAAAATTGACATATCTGAAAGCAACACAGAATGCCTGAGATCCTTATTGCATTATATTCTGTTATAGTGTTAAAATCTAATCTCTCTGTTTATTACATATGGCTGTTAGTCTGTTGGTGTTAACTGTGTGAGCAAGTGAGAGCCCTTACCTGGTATTCTTTGATGAGGTACTCAACAGGTTCGCCCAGGTAGATCATCAGAGATTTGAGGATGCATTCTCTTCTGATGGTGATGTCCACAGTCTGAGTAAGAAGAGTTACAATTAATTAAAATTAAACAATCAATTCAGCCATGGATCTCACTGATACACAGCTTGTTCATAGATACCTCATATAAAACCTGCAAGGTCTTCCCTTGCTCCTGATGACCTCTAGCAGTTTGGTGGAGTGCTTGACCAACTGTGCCAAGAACTTTGTCTCCAAGGGAACTGTTGTAATTCGCATGAACTCTGCATTGATCTAAAAAGTAGAGCATACAGAAAGAAGTTCCATGCCTGTGAAACCACTACAGGCCAACAATTAAGTCAGTAAATGAATGGGTGACTAATGTATCTGAGATGCTTTGCATCTAAAAACCTACCTCTTCCATCTGAAAAAGTGCAGACCATCCCTCGAAGACGTCTTCAATGCTCGGCTTCTTATGCACAATTTCTGTCTCCGGTATCCAAACGTCTTTGCCATCTTTTCATTTATTGCTTGTCTGTTGTTTCTTTTCTGTAGTTCTGCCAGCAGGAAAATCCTCTCTTGTTCCAGGCTTTCTGGAGTCTCACCACTTGGCAAGGGTGGAAAATGACCTCAGCTCGTCTAGGTCTCTTCAAATTCTTTGCTGGGTAGGCCTCCTCTGGAGACTTGGATTTCAAAGAATTCACAGTGAGCTCTGCAGATGTTCCGTGTGTCCTAAGTAGAGTCCGGTAGTTGGCCATTTTTACCTCGAGCCTTTGTTTCCATCCATAGCCCTCATTTAAAGATCCTGGTTCTCTCAGGCAGGGGTGTTTCCTTGTCAATGCCTCAGCAACATCACTGAAGTCAGCATCTGTAGTGTATGCATAAGAGAAGAGTGGGATTGGGAACACTTTTGGCCACTGCTGTGTTCTTAACATGTCTGAGGAACAGCTGCTAAGAAGTATGGTGTCATCTTTATGTGCAGATCCTGAGGAGGACTCAATTACTGATTAAATTCTGACCTTAAACATGTATGTATCTTTTGAAAGTAATCACCCGCATCCCCCTAACTGTGTAGTTAGCCAATGGATATGGATGTGTCAGTTCGTTTCGGCCACGAAGTTCCACCTCTTTCGTAGGACACATTTTCAGTTCATAGGCTCTGTAATGTTCCCTGTACCACACACTCAGTTTTCTGACAATGAGTGGCTTATCAAATCATATCAAATCAAATCAAATCAAATCAATTTTATTTGTATAGCCCAAAGTCACAAAGTACATTTGCCTCAGAGGGCTTTACAATCTGTACAGGGAGTGACACCCTCTGTCCTTAGACCCTCGGTTCGAGTGAGGAAAAACTTGCTCACAAAAACCCTTTTAACAGGGAAAAAATGTGGAAGAAACCTCAGGAAGAGCCACAGAGGAGGGATCCCTCTCCCAGGACGGACAGATGTGCAATGGATGTCACGTGTACAGGACAAATCAACACAAACATATTGTACAATGACTGATAAAATGGCAATGAATTATAATGAATGATAAAAATGATTACAGTAATAGATATGGTAGTAATAATGACAGTAATAATATATGTAGTGGGCGTCATGCAGGATCACAGCAGCAGCCACGATCCACGAGAACCTGCTGGACGACAGAGCACAGAAACTCCGGGGAAGTTTGGTTAGTAACATGCATTAATGAGACATGTCCACAGATGGAGAGATATGGAGAGATATGGAGAGATATAGAGATATATATATAGAGAGAGTGAGATATAGAGAAATATAGAGAGATATATATATAGAGAGAGAGATATAGAGAGAGAGTGAGAGAGAGAGAGAGAAAGAGAGAGAGAGAGAGAGAGAGAGAGAGAGTTTTCGGTAAGGGAGATGTGTGCATCTTCAACCAATACCGTGCCTGGCTAGGCATAACCCTCGGTGGGGTCCCCCGGCAGTGTAATCCTATGGCAGCATAACTAAGGGATGACCTGAGCCAGCCCTAACTATAGGCATTATCAAAAAGGAAAGTCTTAAGTCTATTCTTAAAGGTGTTGACCGTGTCTGCCTCCCGAACCCAGAAAGGTAGTTTGTTCCACAGAAGAGGAGCCTGATAGCTGAAAGCTCTGGCTCCCAATCTACTTTTGGAAACTATAGGAACCACAAGGAACCCAGCGTCCTGAGAGCGCAGTGTTCTAGAGGGGTAATAAGGTATTATGAGCTCTTTTAGATAAGATGGTGCCTGACCATGAAGAGCTTTGTAAGTAAGGAGAAGAATTTTAAATTCTATTCTATCCTGTACAACAATCATCTGGATTATTTCAGTAAATTCTGGCAGCCCTGCCAATGAGCCATGTGCAAGGATCATTCCATTCCTGTAGTTAAGGCCACTGTTATGCCACGGGAAATATATTTTGAAAAAGGGGGTTTTATTTTGACAGTCATTTCTGAGACTTTGGTATGATGTAACTTCCCGTTCCTGGAAGTAGCTAGTTTTCAGCTGTTCAAGGTGAAGGACACATGTCAGCTCAGCTCCTCTGAAACTGTATCTTTCCATTTGGTGTGGCATTGCCAGTAAGTACATTTGAGTTGATTTACCTGCAGAAAGAAGTGGTTAATAAATAGATTAATAGTTTAGTTGATCTTTTTATGGAAAAATAAGTTAATTCATGTGTGCAGTATATGTACTGGAAATGGTTCATGACTCAGCTAAATGTTAGCTATTCTTTTGTGTCAATTACCATAGACCTAACTAGCATGGAAGCTAAGCTAAGTATAACATTTAGTTACCTACCTGTTTTACCTATCTATGTAGATATTTCGATACTTACCTAATTATTTTATACTTACCTGCTGTATTTGTATTTGTTTCAGTTTTACCTTCTTTTCAATAAACCTCGCTAACTACAAGACCTGCCTCTTCCTTGGGGGATTTGTTGAAGAGATGAGTTTAGCTGGCTGTTGGCTTTAAGAACAGTACAGTAAAATGGCAGCCTCTCATCAGAAGATGGATGAAGATAAAGAGGTTAAGCGAGAGCTTTCTGCGCAGGAAGTGCAACTAAAGGACACTGATGAACAGAGTTTGGAGGTTAGATCCCAGCTATCCAGCTCTCACAGAACCAAAGGCTCACGGGCTTCAGCTATTAGCATGGCAGCTGCGCAGGCACGGGCAGATGCAGAAGCAGCTAAGGCTAGAGCAGCCTACAGCAGGAAAGAAAAGGAGCTAAAAATCGAAAAAGCTCGCCTAGAAGCTGAGTTGGATGCACTCAATCAAGAGAGAGATGTAGATGCAGCTATTGCTAAAGCACTTGTCATGGAAGCCGCTGCTGCTGAAGGAAGCTCTCGTGGTAGCTTGGCAGATTTTGAGTCATTACCGAAGGAACAGAATGCGCGAGAAAAGGTCAGCGAATATGTTGCTAAGCACACTCATGTACAAGATAGTCAGTTAGAAGAAGGATCTGATTTAACTCCTCAATCACCACGCTACCTGCCCAACCCAAGCACATTCATAGGCACAGTGCTTCCACTCCAGCACAACCGAGCACCCTTCCAGACGATGGGACACAGCAACGCCTCAGCCTACAGCATGCACATATGCAGCCTCCTGTATCGCATTAGACCGACAGAGAGCAACATATGTCACAGCCTAACACCTCGTATTATCAACACCCACATGGAGTCAACCAGCCTCTCCCCAAAAGAGAATCAGGAGTTAGTTCTTACTCACTACACCATCCGCCCAGCCAGGATGTAAATGGCAACATATCAGATCTAGCTAAGTTCCTGACAACGAGTCAGCTGGTTACAAGTGGGCTGAGTCGCTTTGACGACCAACCTGAAAACTACCTCAGCTGGAGGTCAACATTCACCAGCGTGTTACAGGGTTTGGATATCTCAGCCAATGAGGAAGTTGACCTTCTCATTAAATGGCTAGGCCCTGAGTCAAGTCAATTAGCACGCAGGATGAAATCGGTTAGTATCGGCCACCCATCTGCTGCTCTCAGATTGATATGGACCAGGCTGGAGGAACGACATGGAGCTCCAGAAGCCATTGAGAAGGCACTGTTCGCTAAACTGGATAACTTTCCAAAGATTTCCAACCGAGACAACTCCAGGCTTAGTGAGCTGGCAGACTTGGTGCTAGAACTTGAAGCCGCAAAACAAGACAGCTACCTCCAGGGCTTAGCATACCTGGACACAGCAAGAGGAGTCGGTCCCATTGTGGAAAAGTTGCCATTCAATTTACAAGAGAAATGGATGACGTATGGATCAAAATATAAGGAAGAGAAAAGGGTTGCATTTCCACCATTTGTAGTGTTCTCTGACTTCATTAGGAGGGAGGCCAAGGCAAGAAATGACCCAAGTTTCAATGCCTGTAGCTCCGCAGCACCTACCTTGAAAAAGGAAAAAACAGGAAACCTGAATATCAAAAACCAAGTCACAGTTCACAAAACCAACGTTTCCAAGGAAACAACAGAAACTAGGACAAACCAAATAGAGGACCCAAACGTACACTGCCCGATACACAAGAGACCCCATCCATTGAGAAAATGCAAGAGCTTCAGAGCTATGCTGCTCGATGACAGGAAGAAGTTCCTGAATGACAACAGTGTGTGCTTCCGCTGCTGCGCATCTGTCTCACACATGGCCAAGAACTGTGATGTTCCCATAAAATGTGCAGAATGCAACAGTGAGAAACATCTTGCCGCACTGCATCCAGGGCCTACTCCAAAGGGACCAAAGGTGCAGAGCCCCTACAAAGACTATGGCGGGGAGTCAAAAGATGTGTCTGAACAGTCTGACGATGCATCAAGCTCAACAGCAACAACCATGTGCACACAGGTGTGTGGTCAGGGCTTCATAGGCAAGTCTTGTTCAAAGATATGTCTAGTGAACGTATACCCAGAAGGTCATCGCAACAAGATGAAGAGGACGTACGTGATCTTAGATGATCAAAGTAACGTTTCCTTAGCCAAGACGGGAGTTCTTTGACGCTTTCCACATTGAAGGGCCATCACTGCCATACATCCTCACGACATGTGCAGGAGCCACGAATGTCACAGGAAGGAGGGCCCATGGCTATGTGGTCGAGCCACTCACAGGAGAATTGAGTATTTCCCTTCCCACTCTGATAGAGTGTAACAATGTCCCTAACAGTAAAGCAGAAATTCCCACTCCAGCGGCAGCATACCACCACAGCCACATGCAAGGCATAGCTGATAGGATACCTGCTCTGGATGACTCAGCAGAGATTTGGCTGCTGTTAGGACGGGACATACTACAGGTCCACAAAGTGCTTCAGCAATACAATGGCCCACCAAGCGCACCCTTTGCCCAGAAACATGACCTTGGGTGGGTGATTGTTGGCGATGTCTGTTTGAGTGGAGCTCACTCTCCAAGAACAGTGAACACATTCAAGACATGCTTCATGGAAAATGGCCGTCCAAGCTGCATGGATCCTTGTCTGAATGTTGTCAAAGTCAAAGAAGACTTGAGTCAGAGCTTCAAGCAAGATAGCACTTGGTCATATGCTATGGTGCGACAAGAGGACCGCCTGGGCAGAACAGTCTTCTCGAGATCTGACAAGGACAATCATCTAGCACCATCTATTGATGATCTGGCGTTCCTACAGCTAATGGACAAAGAGTTTTTCAGGGATGACAGCGGAAGTTGGGTAGCCCCACTGCCATTTCGGACTCCAAGGAAGCCACTCCCTAACAACAAGCGGTATGCCTACGAACGCTTTGTGTCACTGCAACGCAACTTCCGGAGGCGACCCAACATGAAAGAAGACTTCATAGAGTTCATGCAGGGAATTCTGGATAACCACCATGCAGAGTGGGCACCATCTTTAGAGGATGGGAAAGAAGCTTGGTACCTTCCTATCTTCGGGGTGTACCATCCCCAGAAGCCCGGGAAGATCCGGGTCGTGTTCGACTCAAGCGCTAGCTTTGAGGGAGTGTCTCTGAATGACGTCTTGCTTCAGGGTCCCAACCTCAACAATAGCCTTCTCGGAGTGCTTCTCAGGTTCTGGAAAGACCCGGTAGCAGTTACCGCAGACATCAAACAGATGTTCTATTGTTTCTTTGTGAAGGAGGAACACAGGGATGTATTACGCTTCCTGTGGTTCAAGGACAACAACCCTGAGAATGAGGTTGTGGATTACCGCATGACAGTTCACGTGTTCGGGAACAGCCCGTCACCGGCAGTCGCAACCTATGGTTTGAGAAGATCAGCCCAAGGGGGAGAAAAGGACTTCGGCACAGATGTTTGCAACTTCATCAGGACTGACTTCTATGTTGATGATGTCCTCCGGTCCTTTCCCTCAAAGGCTGAAGCAGTGGATGTCTTGACACGAGCTCAGCAGTTGCTGAAATGCTACAACATAAAGCTTCACAAGATTGCCTCCAACAAAGCAGAGGTTATGGAAGCCTTTCCCGCAGACGATCGGGCCAAGAGCATCGAGGCTCTAGATCTGGCTGTGGATGACTTACCTGTCCAGCGCAGTCTAGGTGTTGCCTGGGACATGACTAAGGACACCTTCACGTTTACCATTCCTGAGTCCCAGAAGCCTTTCACACGCAGAGGTGTTCTGTCTACAATTAACAGCTTATTCGATCCGCTCGGATTCTTAGCACCTGTGACGATTCAAGGCAGGTTCCTACTGAGAGAACTAGTGTCCCAAGGTACAGACTGGGATACGCCGTTACCTGATGAAAAGTTCCTCAAGTGGCAGAGATGGCAGGAGTCTCTGCAGGAGCTGAATCAGCTGAACATCCCTCGCAATTACGCTTCCTTCACAGTAACAACAGCAAAATGCGCAGAGTTATGCGTCTTTTCTGATGCTTCAGTGAAGGCGATTGCAGCAGTAGCCTACCTCAAGGTAGAGGATGAGAACGGCCACACAGAAGTAAGCTTTGTATTGGGCAAGGCCAAGCTTGCACCTCTGGCGGAGCTCACTATCCCCAGACTGGAGCTTTGCGCAGCGGTGTTAGCTACAGAAATCGCAGACCAGGTCAAAGAAGAACTAGGCCAAGCACTGGGCGAGATCACATTCTTTACTGACAGTAAGGTGGTATTGGGCTATATCAACAACAGGTCCAGAAGGTTTTACGTGTTTGTGAGCAATCGCATTCACCGGATATGGCAGTCCAGCCGCCCGAGTCAGTGGAGGTTTGTTGCCACCAAGAACAACCCAGCAGACCATGCTACGAGGTCAGTGTCTGCAAGCCAGTTGCAAGCAACCAATTGGCTTACCGGACCCACATTCTTGCTACAGCCAGTGAGCTCATCACCAGATGAAAGTGACTTTCAGTTGATCAATTCGGATGCAGATCCAGAACTTCGTCCTGAGGCCGCAACTTTCCTGACCAAGGTTGCAGGGACCCAGCTGGACTCACAATGCTTTGAGAAGTTCTCATCCTGGGAGCATCTGACCAGAGCCGTGGCACATCTGAGGCACGTAGCCCAGAGTTTTCACAAACCCTCACCTGACACAAGATGTGTCGGATGGCATCTCTGCAAGAAAGGAGTAACAGCTTCAGAGCTTACCGCCGCAGAGCGCATCATAATCAAAACTGTACAGCATGAGGTGTACGCAGATGAGATAAGATGTATCCAGCAGGGACAAGACTTACCTGCACAGAGTCCTCTCAAGAAACTCCGCCCTGTGGTAGATGCAGAGGGTCTGCTACGCGTCGGAGGCCGAATCACTCACTCGAACTTGCCGACAGATGAGACTCATCCACTCCTTATTCCAGGCAAGCACCATGTTGCCACATTGCTCATTCGTCACCACCACTTCAGAGTGCAACACCAAGGAAGGCACTTCACGGAAGGACCAGTGCGTGCAAGCGGTCTATGGATAGTGGGAGCCAAGCGAGCCATCAGCAGCATGGTGTTCAAGTGTGTGATATGCAGGTGGTTACGCGGCAAACTGGAACAGCAGCAGATGGCGGACCTTCCTCAAGAGCGCCTAAAGCAGGAACCTCCATTTACCAATGTGGGGTTAGATGTCTTCGGACCCTGGGAGGTCGTAACCCGACGTACCCGAGGCGGTAGTGCCAACAGCAAGAGATGGGCAGTACTGTTCACGTGCATGTCCACAAGAGCAGTTCACATAGAAGTGGTTGAGACAATGAGTGCCTCAAGCTGCATCAATGCCCTCCGCAGGTTCTTCGCAATTAGGGGACCAGCGAAACAGTTACGTTCAGATCGAGGAACGAACTTTGTGGGTGCCAACTCCAACTTGAAGGCTGCAACAGAAGCAGAGGAAGAAAGTGTGAGAACCTACCTATGCTCTCAGAAGTGCACCTGGGTTTTCAACCCGCCGCATGCCTCCAATATGGGTGGAAGCTGGGAGCGCATGATAGGTACAGCACGTCGCATCTTGGATTCTATGTTACTCCAGGCTGGAAAGTCAAAGGTCACTCATGAAGTCCTATGCACATTCATGGCTGAAGTCACCACTATAATCAATTCCAGGCCACTAATACCAGCCTCCTCAGATCCTGAAGCACCGCTGATTCTTACTCCAGCGATGCTGCTCACGCAGAAGAGTGGTACTCCACCAGCTCCTCCTGCAGACGGTTCAGAGGCCAGTCTATTGAAGCATCAATGGAAGAGAGTACAGGCCTTAGCAGAGACATTCTGGGCAAGATGGAGACGTGAGTACTTGAGCGTACTTCAAGCCAGGCAGAAGTGGCATGCAAAGAAACCAAACCTCAAAGAAGGAGACATAGTGCTATTGAAAGACAAACATGCCAGAAGAAATGAGTGGTCCATTGGGAGAGTTGAGAAGACTTTTGCAAGTGAAGATGGACTTGTCAGAAAAGTGGACATCAAGGTCGCATCTCATCATCCGCTGAAGACTTACCTGAGACCTGTCTCTGACGTGGTTCTACTCCTAGAGGCAGAGACTGTTTAGGTTATGGGGGTGTGGCATCTAGGGATGCCAGGCGGGGAGTGTTATGCCACGGGAAATATATTTTGAAAAAGGGGGTTTTATTTTGACAGTCATTTCTGAGACTTTGGTATGATGTAACTTCCCGTTCCTGGAAGTAGCTAGTTTTCAGCTGTTCAAGGTGAAGGACACATGTCAGCTCAGTTCCTCTGAAACTATATCTTTCCATTTGGTGTGGCATTGCCAGTAAGTACATTTGAGTTGATTTACCTGCAGAAAGAAGTGGTTAATAAATAGATTAATAGTTTAGTTGATCTTTTTATGGAAAAATAAATTAATTCATGTGTGCAGTATATGTACTGGAAATGGTTCATGACTCAGCTAAATGTTAGCTATTCTTTTGTGTCAATTACCATAGACCTAACTAGCATGGAAGCTAAGCTAAGTATAACATTTAGTTACCTACCTGTTTTACCTATCTATGTAGATATTTCGATACTTACCTAATTATTTTATACTTACCTGCTGTATTTGTATTTGTTTCAGTTTTACCTTCTTTTCAATAAACCTCGCTAACTACAAGACCTGCCTCTTCCTTGGGGGATTTGTTGAAGAGATGAGTTTAGCTGGCTGTTGGCTTTAAGAACAGTACAGCCACTATACATTGCATTTTTAGCCAAGCACACACCATCCAAGTCTGAGTGTCTCTGTTTAATAGCAAAGGCAATGTCCTCTTTTTTTAAAACATCTATAGGAAGAGTTGAAACATTTGCTACCTCCAGGGGGGATTTAGGAAAGCTGCACATGTAAAGGTGATGTGCCATGAGAAAGTGACGTCTTTCTGCTAAGGATAGGAGCACATTTTTGAAGCACGTTGTATGCCGCACAACTCTTTTGAAGAAGCTGTGCTTCACTTCGAAACGCATCGTCCATAGTGCAACTAACGGTCCAAACTCACAGATTAACTGAGGATAATGCTCCAGATGTTTAGGCAGAAGATTTGTCTCCGGGAAAAGCTCTTTAAATCTAACTCTGTGCTCAGAGATCTTAAAGTTCAAATATCCAATTGATTCTTTAGTTTGAACTGGAGAAACAACAAGGTCCACAATATCCTTTAAGTCAGCAAGGAGATGCCAGGCTGGTTCATCAGAGGGAACTTTCTGTCCAAGTAGTAGTGGAAGAAATCTTAGTAAACTCCAGTTTTCATGTGCGTTTCCACCAATTCCTTTCATGGATGAATAGGTCAGTGGAACAGGATGGGGGCGATTTGTTTTATCAGTCCATTTATAGAGAAAATCTTGTTCAAAGTGGCCAAAGCAAAATACTTTTTGGAAATTAATACAGTCAGACAGAGAGCTATTTCAACAGGAACTATTCCCTCAAATAAATCATGGGCAATGTCTGGAGGAAAACCAGTTGTAACATTGAAATAGGAAAGTTTTTCTGACAGAACACATTTCCTTGTAACACCGTAACAGTTGCTCAAATAATTTTCCTCAAGGGTTTTAAGATGACTTTCAGTTCTCTAGGAGAAACCTCCAGCTCAAACATCCTTGGTCTGAAAATCAAACTTATTAGCCGTACAAATCTGCAAAAATATCTGCCAGAAAAACTTTCTACAAAACCAGCAATACTGTGTGCTCCAAGCTTATCGGCAACAACGCAGTGCACTGTGCTGTTCAAAGTTTTTCCCAACTTATTTACAAACATTGTTCTAATGTTATGAGATCACTTTCTTATAACCATAAACCTTGACATCATTGCTATTGATTAAGCCAAATGGATAGAGGACAACAAGGACTGAAAACCAGGTGGCAGATTGCCTAAAATCCAATACAAGCCACATATTTTGTGTTTTTTACGTGATGTACCAAGGGGATTGCATATTTCAAAATCATCAACATACAAAATCAAAGAAATTGCACACTTTTTTGAGAGAATAGCATTTCTTTTAAAGAGTCCATCCTTTTAAAGTCCATCCATCCGACTTTCCATTCTTTCGGTCTAACACATATTCAACTGGTTTCACAACACTGAAGTTTTTCTATAATATGTCTTCCGTTTCCACGTGGTTGACAGTCGACCATGGTTTTCTATTGCAGCTTGAATGGGATTTACACTTTTACAACTGATTCATCAACTTGGCAATTGTGATCTTGTAAGAAGTGGATTATAGTCTTTTGGGTGGCCGGCACAGAGACAGTACCAATTAAATATTGCAGCTCTTCAAGTAGTTAATTCACAGTTAGTTCAATAACATTTGTCAAATCCGTTGATTCTTCATCAGAAAGTTCTTCAGATAGTAAATCATCATCTAACAGCTCGTTGGTGCCTCTTATAAATTATTCTACAACAGCAGGACTATCAACCGGTCCATCAACAATTCTTTAAATCATTAATTGAATGAGGGTTCTTTTTCTAACTTCGCTCGGTGTTTCACTATAGGAATCGCTTCTGGCGAGACCATTACGGAAGCTCCAATGACACAACGTCTGTCTCCGACAGACAGGTCGACGTGTAGGGAAGGCCCCGCCCCCTCTATATACCACGGTAGACCGCCCCGTCCGGGCCATTCTCGCTTTCTTCCTCAGCGGAATTACGAGAGCTCCCTCAGTTCATCCGGTTGTCAGGTTGGTTGCTAGCTTAACTGCTATCAAACGTCCCGTTAAGGGAAACGTTGCCTAGCGTGGCACCAACAGACTCTGGACTGTGCTGACGGTTATTTCAGTGGGATTGCGACCGCGTTGTGGCGAGCTTCCCGACGGGTCACCAGGTGCTCAACCACCGGGTGCCCTGCCAGCTTCGGGCTACGTTCACTCGAGCTAGGTGCTCACATTAGCTTGTGTGCCACCGTCATTTGGAGCATAGTTAACGCGTAACGGCGAACTATTCTCCACACGACAGGTTATAGTTAGGCTCACACCAACTATATACCCCAATAAAAATTTTAAAACTAGGTTCACCCCTAGTACCACATTTCTCCCCAGACTGGCATGTCTGTCCCCGCAGCCCCCGTCATAGGAGCCGGGCAGACGGAGGGGAAGGGCTCTTCCCGCCGTTGCCCCACGTCATGTGGAGCAACGATTTCGGGCAGAGACCCCCACCCTATGTGTATCGTGTGCATGGGAGCTAAGCACGCTCAGGCGGCGCTAGCGGACCCGCAGGTTTGCGCACATTGCTGCACCATGCCGATGAAGGTCCTGGAGAGGAGACTGAGAGTGGCTGTGACAGGTACTGACGGCAGGGACCCGTCCCTCGCCGCTTCAGATACCGCTCAGGAGATCCACACTGCCCATCAGCCGCGAGTCCCGAGGGACTGGGCGGACGTGATGGAGGAGGTTGAGCCCATACCCCCGCTGTTTGAAGATGTCTTCAGGCGGGAGGGAGACGACGATGCAGACGGTGAGACCGGTTCTGACATCCTCGAATTGGATGACATGGAGGAAGGAGAGGAGGACTCTACCTTCCCCACGCAATCCAGACCTCCTAGCTCAACCGAAGCAGCCGCTCCAGTGGATAACAACCTGTACGAGGTTTGCAAACGAGCCGCGGCTAAACTGAATATTCCCTGGCCGGCGGCTCAGGACATGGAGGGGGCGACAAGGGACCTCTACGATGGTAAGAGACTCCCTCCGACCCGCCCTCCGGCCAAGCAGCTGCTCCCAGCGGTCCCGGCCTGCATGACCGAGATGAGTCGGTTTTGGTCGAGCCCGTTCAAGAGCAAGGTAACCACACAGGGCTACTCCAAGCTGGAAGTGCATGGCATGGCGGAGCTGGGGCTGGCCGAACCCCCGGCTGTGGAGCCTTCACTGGCCTACCACCTCCATCCGAGCCGCCGATCCATCTCAGCGTCTTCGCGCATCTCCCTGCCCGGTAAAACGGAGCGTACAGCAGCAGGTGTGTATCAGCGTATGTACAAATATGCTGCGCAGTCGGTCTGCTCGCTAAACGCCGTCACGCTGTTGTCGGCTTATCAAGCGGAGATTTTGGAGGAGATGGGCCGCCAGTTGGATTCGGGGGTCCCGAACCCGACGCTGTGGGACGAGATCTGTGTGGTGAACGACCTCCTCCTGCGCTCCTCACGCGGAGCTGTGCAGGGCTGCGGGCGCGTCATGGGCCTGGCAGTCGCGGGAGAAAGAGCTCTGTGGCTCTCCCTGTCAGGGCTGGGTGACACTCAAAAAGCGGAGGTCATGGACGCCGCGTACGACCCCACCAAGGGTCTCTTCGGCCCAGCTCTGGAGAGAATGCGTGAAACCAGCACACAGAGAAAGCAGGAGGGTGAGGCATTCGAGCTGTGTTTGCCTCGAAAGCAGATCCCGCGGCCCCCACCTCGCACCGGATTCGCTGCTGCGGCCGCAGCAGCGAGAGGAAGACAGGGGGACGCGAGACCGGGTCACAGACCGGGTGCCGGTCGCGGCGACCAGCAGCCGAGAGCGGGCAATAACAAGCCCTGGAGCAAGCACTCTTTCGCCGCAGTGGCGGCGGCGAAACGCAACTCTGCCCAACCCCAGAGGGAGGGGAAGAAGCGGTCTGCCTGACGCACCATGCCCCTCATCTCCTGTTCCTCCTCCGGCAAAGAGGAGAAGAGAGGAGTTCAGAGCAGCGGCTCCGGTTTGGGTTTCTGGAGCCAGCAGCCACGAAACAGAATGTTAACAATAAAAGTGTTGTGTCAGTCTATCCGTCCCGGCGACTGGTTTGCCACTATCGATCTGGCAGATGCATATTTTCACATCGAGATTTTCCCTGCACACAGGAAATTCCTCAGGTTTGCTCACCGGGGCATAGCCTACGAATACCGAGTGCTCCCGTTTGGTCTCTCGCTGGCTCCACGGGTTTTCAGCAAATGTGTGGAAGCAGCACTGTCTCCGTTAAGGAGCAGAGGTATCAGGATATTTTCGTACATAGACGATTATCTGATATGCTCTCATTCACGGGAGCAGGCACTCAGGGATGTGGAGACTGTGACGTCTCACCTCAGCGGCCTGGGTTTCAGAATAAACTGGACCAAAAGCCGAGTGCTTCCCGCACAATGCATCTCCTATCTGGGTGTCAGTATAGACTCCCTCAGATATCGTGCCACGCTATCGGAGGAGAGGCTACAGTCGTTCAATCAGTGTCTGGCCCGGTTTCAACCGGGGACAGCAGTGCAGTTCAGACTGTGTCTACGGCTGCTGGGGCTAATGGCTTCTGTCATTTCAGTAGTGAGGCTGGGCCTCCTGCTGATGAGGGATGTGCAGAGATGGGTGGCATCGTTAAGACTGTGTCCCCGCCGTCACCTCTCTCGCTCGGTGACAGTTTCGCCAGAGTGCACGGCAGCTCTCCACCAGTGGAGAAATCCGGCGATTTTCTCTCAGGGTGTCAGCCTGGGGACGGTGGCGTCAAGGGTTGTCATAACAACGGACGCGTCCATGACAGGTTGGGGAGCGACATTCAAGGGCAGAGCAGTGAATGGCACCTGGTCAGCGGAGCTGGCTCAGGCGCATATAAACTATCTCGAGTTGATGGCAGTGTTTCTGGCCTTGAAACATTTTCTCCCTCACCTGAGAGGGCAGCATGTGCTGGTGAAATCCGACAACTCCACGGTGGTGGCATACGTGAACCGTCAGGGAGGCACGCGCTCTTCACGGCTTCACAAACTGGCACAGAAAATAATTCTGTGGAGCGTCTCTCGGCTCGGGTCGCTGCGGGCGACGCACGTAGCGGGAGTGCTGAACAGGGGCGCAGATCTCATGTCAAGAGGAAACCCTCTGTTCGGGGAATGAAAACTCCATCCCCAGGTGGTGAGCCAGCTGTGGCAGAGATACGGCCGGGCTGTCGTAGATCTGTTCGCCTCGCGAGAAAACGCGCATTGTCAGCTGTATTTCTCATTAACGGAGGAGGATGCGCCATTAGGTGTGGATGCGCTGGCGCACCCATGGCCAAACGTCTTGCTGTACGCATTTCCTCCTCTCAGTCTGATCTCCCCCACACTGACCAGAGTGAGAGCTCAGGGCCTGTCGCTGATTTTGATAGCCCCACGGTGGCCGTCCAAACACTGGATAGCGGAGATAGTTCAAGTACTATCAGGCCAACCTTGGCCCCTGCCGCTGCGCAGGGACCTCTTGTCTCAGGCAGGGGGGGAGATTTACCATCCCCATCCAGAGCAGGTGGCTCTCTGGGCCTGGCCCGTGAGAGGTTAAATTTGGGCACTGCTGGATTGCCTCAGAATGGTGGGTCTGAAGTTTTTGTCACTTAAGACCGCTCTCCTCCTCGCTTTGACTACTGCGAAGCGAGTGAGTGATTTACATGCGCTGTCCACCCGCCCGGCTTGCTTGCAGTTTGCGCCGGGCTTGTCTAAGTTGTGTTTACGGCCGAATCCGGCGTTCATACCTAAAGTGGTGGAATCTGCTTACAGATGCCCCACAGTGGAATTGAAGGCTTTTCATCCTCCGCCGTTTGGGTCAGCGAAGGAGAGCAGATTGAACACTCTGTGCCCGGTGCGTGCATTACGTGTGTATGTGAACAGGACAGCCAGCTTCCGGGGAACCGATCAGCTGTTTGTGTCTTGGGCCACGCCCCACAAGGGGAAGCCACTGTCCCGACAGAGACTGTCACATTGGATTGTGGATGCTATAGGGCTAGCTTACAGGTGCAGGGGCCAGCAGCCCCCTGCAGGTTTGAAAGCTCACTCCACCAGGAGCATGGCTACGTCATGGGCTCTGTTTAAAGGAGTTAGGGTGGAGGACATTTGTGCGGCGGCGGGTTGGGCTTCTCCGCACACTTTCGTGAGATTTTATAGGCTGGATGTCTCAGGTCCATCCCTAGCTCACGCAGTGCTCGAGTCTGGTGCTTCAGAAACTGGTTGATGTCATCCCAGTCAGGAGCCAGATGACTTCGGGAGATTATGCATTCCGGGAGTGGTCTATATCTCCCATAGTGAAACACCGAGCGAAGTTAGAAAAAGAACGTCGGCTTACTTAACGTAATCCCTGGTTCTTTGATAACAGAGTGAGGTGTTTCACCAACAATTCCCTCCTTGCATGTATGAGGGAAGAAACCGATAAGAATGGCCCGGACCTGTCTGTCGGAGACAGACGTTGTGTCATTGGAGCTTCCGTAATGGTCTCGCCAGAAGCGATTCCCATAGTGAAACACCTCACTCTGTTATCAAAGAACCAGGGATTACGTTAAGTAACCCGACGTTATGTTTTCTCCATTTGTGAGTGTTGAAAGTTCCATATAAATTGGTTTTGTATGAGCAACCAGCAAACATACAACTGACAGATTCATTTTTTTCAGATTTTTCAAATGTTTCCCAATGTGTCGAAAATAGTCTGTCTCAGTAGAAAGTAGATTGTTGTCACAAATGGGGCACTTGAAGAATTGTGAAAAGCTATCTTTGTGAGGATTGTTGAGCAGGATGAGATTTGCTTAGATGGGTCAGTAGAGCTTTCCATGTCTTGCATGTGCATGGGCAATTCTAATAAATACAGGGGTAAGCACGGCCCTGTCCATAATGCCGATAATCAAGTTTATAGTGTTTCAGAAGTTCAGATCTTCTTGAAAATGAATTGTCAGAGTTTTTACATTTCCACATGTACGCATAACTGAGGAAAATGATACAAAAGATACCTTTAGTTAACAGACACACTATTTTTTTTTACTATTGCATAAATAGCCTAGAATAAATTTGTAGACAAGTTTTTTTTAAAGAAAGTAAATGTTTATGTAATATCCTTCAAATATTCCAGTAGAATTTCCAGTTAGTATAATTATTATTTCATTCATATTTTCATTCATTTTTCTTTTTTCTTTTTTTCATTAAGCTAGGCTTTCAAACAAAACAGTTCCAAAAAACATGACATTCCAAAACAAGTGTGTGCTTGTAAACTCATACACTTATATAATTTATGTATACAACATCTATCCCAGGCCGGAACAAGTAGACAAATAGAGACAAAACATTAACAACTATGCCTGTATATCAAGCCCCAAATAAAATGCTTAAGAAATCGGATTGAACCTACTGTCAGCATTCCAACAAAAAATGCATTGACGTGCAAAATAACAAATGAATTATTGATTGTCCTTTTGAAATAGAGTCTACTTAGCCTACTCCTTCAGGAACAGTGGCAGGTTCTTCTTAATGAACAGTAACTTCTCTGCTTTGTCACAGTCTGTTCCTCCTCTCATCAAGGACATTGGATGCAGCATTAAACAGCCTCTCGCTATCTGTGCTTGTGCATGGACCAGCCAAGTACCTTGGAATGGAAACAACATTGTAGGTTCAGTTCATTGTTAACAAGCAATAAAAAAGAAATTCAGAAAATAAACCAATCCCTTATTGTTTTAAAATCTTGTACATGGACTATGCATCAATGTTGATGCATCAACGAAACTGTCATTAAATCAACATTTCTCAACACTGAAATGTAAAACAGATTTTTCATCAGGTTTGCACCCTGAAATGATGTTATTTCAATGATAAAAAAAATTGATCAAGACAGATATAAAATCAATGTTAGTTCAATCGCTGTTTTATTATTAACTAGAAAATTCCCGCAGAAATTTTGAGAGTGACGAGTGGGCTGTTGCCGGGGGTCTGTAGTCAAAAAGCACACCTCAAATAGTCATTTTTAACATGTTTATTTAGACACTGGAGCACATTAGCATGTATTTAATTCTTAGTGGCTAATGTTAATTGCTAACGTGATGCAATTAACATTGCATGTTACAATTAGCATGTATTCTTATGTACTAAAAATCAGTGGCTGCACTGACATGAGCAATAGCATAACATGTTAATTTAGCGTATTTTAGTTCTTAGTGGCAATGCTAGCATTAGCATGTTACCATTGGCTGCAAATATTAGCAATAGCATGTCTTTACTACCATGAGCAGCAGCCAGAAAAAAAGCCCACCTCAAATGGCAAAACAGAAACACAACAAGCAGGCAGTCCCAAAGCGCACCCCCACGGAACATTGGGAAGGTAAAAACACCGAAAGACACAATGGGGAAAGAGTAGGGAGGGAACAGGGAGGTAAAAAGCACAGTAAACCGGGTAGAAGATAAGAACGGAACAGGGCAGGAAAAGAAGAGAAAAAGAGTGGGAGGAGGATGACACTGGCACAAAAACAGACACATTTTATATAGAGAAGATGGTAACAGTGCAGGAAAAGAAAGACATATACAGGTGGGAGGTAGTGATAACACGTGAAAACACCAGAAAGAAAGATACAAGGAAAAGATTGAATTTAAAATTATCATGTGAAACACCAATTTATCAATAATGACGAACGTTAATTTGAAAATCACAAGAAACACACAATTTTATAACAGATAAATTAACATGGCATTAGAATAAAGAAAAAAGTAGTGTATGGATTAAACTCACAAAAAACGCAAAAGACAAACACAATTGAATTATAATTAAACATTCATTTAAAATAAATAAAAATAGTTATGTTAGGATTTAACACTTTAAAAAGCCCCATTATATAAATTAATAATAAATCATTAATTTAAAATCACATTAAATTACACAATTTTATAAATATAGTAATTAAAACTTTTTTTTTTAATGAAATGTTAAATTATTATATTATAAAAAATTGTGTTTTTAAATTAACTGTTAAATAATTATATTTATAAAAATGTGTATTTAGACATGGTTAGCAGAATCCCTCACTCACAGGGGTGCATGCTCATGTAACAGAGGAAAGACTGGCGGCAGGGCAGTGATGATCTTTGATGTTGTCTGCAAATACACAAAAAGAGATGTCTGTGAGACAGTCAGCTTTATGGCAGAGTGAATTGTATTCTTAATGACTAAAAATGAGTGACTAGCATTGACGTGCTAGCAATTAACATTAGCATGTTAACATTAACAGGTATTTAATTCCTAGTGGCTAATACTAATTAGCTTTAGCAGGTTAACATTAACATGTTAACAATGATCATGTATTTAATTCTTAGTGGCTAATAGGGATGTAACGATACACTCAACTCACGACTCGATTCGAGTCACGATTTTTTGTTCACGATACGATTTTTTCACGATTTATTTAAAATCAAAATAAGCTACAGACAAATTATGACCAAATAAAATTATCTTTTTATTTGTAGGAAAAAAATCTCTCTTTACAGAAACTCTCAAGCAGTTTGTGTTCTTATTAGGGCTGCCAGCAAGCAGCTGATCTGACCATTACCCTACAGCTTGAAGTATGAGCTAACTGAAAATAAAAACAATTAAGATGATAGCTCATTTACCCTTTAATGAGAGTCCACGGCCCCGGGAAACGGCAAGGTCCGGGCGCTGTAAACGCAGAGCCGGTCGCGGCGCACCACCTCGGAGGAAATGTGTCACGAAGGGATCCCCCCGCACGGTGCAGCCGTCCCTGACCCGAGTTTAATCCCCCGTGCAGACAGCGCGGAAGTTGCGGTGATTGGTTAAGATTGCAACACCCCTGAATTCACGGGGATTCACTGAAGTTGCGTTGAAGTTGCAAATTGCAACATCGTGAATTCCTGGAGGGTCTGTGTTATGGTATCATTTACAGTACAGTCAGGCCTGACGCCGATTACCACTACTGCGCATGTGTGTAGGGGTGTGTGTGTGTGTGGGCATTCGCCAAGAATCGCGATTAATTTTTTCTGTCAACCGATGCGAGTCGTCACGCATTTGTACCGATTTTAATCGTGGCACGATACATCGTTACATCCCTAGTGGCTAATGTTAATTAGCATTAACATGTTAGCATTAGCATATTAACAAGTAGTATGTATTTGGTTATTAGTGGCTAATGCTAATTGCTAGCGTTGACGTGCTAGCAATTAACATTAGCCACTAATTTTAGCATTGGCTGCTAATGTTAGCAGTTAGCATGTCTTTACAGCTAGCGCTAATGTGCTAGCTGCTCTGCTGTCTCTGTCAGCCATTTTACACAGACAAGTTCAAATGAAGCCAATAACTGCTCAAATGGCCACTGGGCTTCTGCAACTGTTGTCAGTTGGAACGCCAGTTGAAAATCCTGACAGAGAGAGAGGGAAAATGCTGAGACCACCCCTCGAAGAGGAGGGCTCTATGGCCAAACCGTAATTCCAATCATTGAACCGACATAACTGGGGACATCGCGTGCCCTTCCTGATTGTTTTACATAGTTATTTTGTGTCGATAAATGAAGAAATGTGTCCTTAAGAGCAAGAGAGAGAAACGTTACTTCTGCCTTCCTTAAGAAAATGTCCCTCCTTTTTTTAACATGGCAGTGAATGAGGCTGAGGATGGGAGTACTCGATCAGTTAGCCTGTATGGAGCCAAAACTATAAAAGAGACAACTTCAACAGTGTTATCGCTGCGATCACCTCGAATTTTCCTACATTTGAGGGGATAATCATGTCTGTAGTGGGGCATTTGAGGCCACGGTAGTCGAACACGTTTTATTTTTTCACTGATTTTTCTACCTGCTCCTCACTCTAGCTGATGATGTCATCCACTCTAGCACAAACATTCCGCCACATACACACCCATTATAAACCCAGAAATTTGACTAAAAACCTGCTCAACTTTGAGCCTTGATAGTTTAAAAACGGTAAAAGCTGTCGATGAGTGTCGTGAATCCCTGAAGATAAGGGAAGCATACCTGCGTTTTAAAGTTCAAACGAAGTCTCTCGGTGAAAGTATGCCAGAGCAGTTCATTGTTGAAAATGTCTGTTGAAGTGTATTTTTTTTCGGGCCTCCCCATTCATTCCCTATGAGAAATTTTTCGCAGTTTTTCCAGAATAAATTCGCGAAAAACAATAGCAAAAAAAGTAATAGCACTCGATTCGGGATCAAGACGCACGTTTTGATATATAATTTGTTGGGGTCCTCTCACCGCTGCGGGCCGCATTAATGTTCGAAAAAGGGCGGAAAATGAATAATAATGCCATGAAACACGCAGAAGAACAATAGTTGGCGAGTGCCTACGGCACTCGTCAACTACTCCCAGAGCTTGCTAGCTCTGTGAGTAGTTGACGAGTGTCGTTGGCACTCGTCACTAATTAAACCAATCCGTGGAGGACGTTGAAGACATCTTTCTATTCGGATTGTTGATGACAAGTGTCTTGCTGATTGGAGCGGGCATGGCACTGATTCATCGAGGCATGCGGAAAATGCTGATAGCCGTGCAAAGCCCCATTACGCTGCCAGCAATGATTGAAGCTCTGAGCAGAGCTGTCGGAAACCTGAATGAGGCCGTGCACCGGAATACGAATAACATCGGAGTGTTGGATCGCAACAACGTGGATAACATCACAGCGTTGAATCACAAGGTGGACGACATCACAGAGACTATGAACCGGAACATGGTCACCATTACAGGAGCGATGGAAAACATCAAGAACAACCAGGATATGGGTTACATCATGGAGAAGCTGACAGTTTTGCAAAGGCAAATGGATCGTTTTGGAGACCAAGCTGGCTGAGAGAGCCTGTAGCGGACAACACAGCTACGGGGCCCCAAGACCAAACAAATTCCAATCTTATCTTGACCTCCCCACACCTGCAGAGCCTTGGCCAAGGCTTCTGCTGGAATAACAACTCCCCCGGAAGATCACTACAGCGAGACGCTCTTTGCCCGACTCCCCCATCTCCTGACACTTGTTGACTGTTCTGCCATGACCTGATCAAGGCTGTCTCCATAGCAACTGCCATGCCATCGCCATAACATCTGCGGACTGAGACTCCACGATTACGGACAGGGCGGGGCACGTCTCCAGGCTTACGCACACATGCACACACTTACAGATATGCTTTCACTGCCCCACCCCCATCCCCCCGCCTTCACCGCGTATTCCCCCCAGCCTGACAAGGCGGGTCTGTGACCAGCGCCCTCTGGCTGCAGGACCGGATGGCTGCGTGTCTGTGCTGGGATTACTCTAACCCCCCATCCCCTATCCCCTGGTTGCTAGTGTTGTGTCTCATGTTGTAGAGTGTACTGTATATGTGCTATAACTGCTGAGGTGTTTTTGTCCTGCTCCCAGAATGTACTCCTGACAGGAGCACAGACTGCGGGTTGTTCTTTTTTTCTCCTCCCCTCTCCCCATGTTGTATCCCTTTTTTCTTCTTTCCTTTGGCTGCCATGCACTGTCCTGTCCTACCCCACTTGTCATATTACATGTATTATTTGTATGGACAGACTGGTTTGCAATTTCGTTATACTGTACTTGTACTGTTACAATGACAAATAAAGCCCATATCATCATCATCATCATCAATCCCTAGATAGCAGACCAACATTGAATGAACATTGAATCAATGTTTATCACTACACTTTATCACATTATTCAACCTCAGCCAGAATAATGATTCTGATGAAATTTTAACATTGGATCAATGTGCCATGCTAACTGGGATGTCTTCTAGTCAAAGTGCAACAGACTGTTCTCGAGGCATATCTCTGTTCTTTGGCCAAAGTGGTAACAACAATCAAATCTCATTCAGTCATCTTTGTTTTAGCTTTTACTTTTATCCATTCTTGACTAAGGCAATAGATTTCAATTTAACCAACTCAGAATCATAATAATAATACAGAATAATAATCACCTAAGAAAACAGACTGGCTATTATAAATAAATAAATAAATAAATAAATAAATAAATGAGTACGTAGAAATGGTTACGTCTGTCTGGAAGGCAGACAGATGAAAATCGTCCTCCCTCTGCCTCTACGGCTCTCTTTAAACCTGACCCGTCCTCTGCCTGCCCCCCACCCCTCTCTTCTCCTCTCAGGCCTAATCCCTGGTTCAACCTTTTGATTTTAACTTCAACTTTCTCCCTTGATCCTGCCGTCTGCCCAAGCAGAGAGAGAGTGAGAGAGAGGGATGGAGGGAAGAGGGATAAAGTGGCTAGTCAGCTTCCTGCTGCTTCTCTCTTGTTCTTTGTTGGCTTTCGGCCCTTGGCTTGGCTCTTTGCTCCCTGCATGTGCACATGGAATACGCACATGTTATGATATGCGCAGTCTACACATGTATATTCGTGTGTGTTGTTTGATCTGGTTTCCTGGTGGACTCTATTATGGTTGGGGCAGGAAACAGCTAATCCAGTCAGATCCAACCCAGTCAGGGTTCCGCAGCTCATATAATCTGACTGGCAGGATCTCCACACTGGGAAACAGAAATAAATCAAAATCTATCGCTCACGTCTCGAGCGGGGCTGGATTCTGCTGAGAGATAGATTAAATAGAAAATAGAAAAAAGTTATTGTGTGGAGTAAGGTGAGACAGTAACTGTCCAACAAAACACACTGAAGGTATTTTAATTGAAAATATTATGATAGATTTACTGATTTATTAGCTTGAATAACGAAAAAAAGTTATTATTTTCATTTCTATTAAATAAGAAGAGCTTTGCAGATAATAAAAAATACAGTGTATAAACAGTTATATGCATATTCACTCAAAGAGTGAGTAAATAGCTTTTTTATGGCCTTTTTTAAAATTTTGGCTTGTCATCATAAAAAACGTGTTATAGTAATGCAATGCAAGTGTTATATAATAATAATAATAACATTAAGAAATGCTCCGTTGTATTGGTGCCACAGTTAGCCAGGATGAACAATGCCAGGAAGAGAGGCAGCTAAATGGAATTCAGCCATCAGTCATTTGATTATTTACACACACTGTGCTTTTGCTCCACATGTCACCATAACCTATAACGTATATGATGACATCATCAGGGTCATTTCCTCAACCTGACAAAGCTTTTTTTTAATTTATTGTGCACACAGAACGTCACACAGGGAGCTTCTCTGTGCTCACCTAAATTTAAAGGGGACATCTTGTGTCCAGCACTTAAACCCAAATTTTAATGAGGGAGAAGAAGAAAATATACTTCCGTTTTTTTAGTTTATTGTTTATTTTGCAGAAACACTTTATCAACTGAATTATTATTCAAGAGTATTTTTTTAAGCAAGACACATCAAGCTATAACATGTTTTATTTCATGCACAGGTCAAGTTCGACATTTGTTGGTATCACTTTGTCTTTTTGTGTATGTAATCACCAAAGAATAATATTACATATATATTTAATAATTCCTCATTTGCATATTTAGACATAATATTTCAGAAAACTTCTTTGCTTCTTATAGTCTAGTGGAAAGAAAACCCTCATTTAATTTGTTTGTCTTCACTTTGTCTGTTTGTGTCTGTAGATTCACCAAATGTTAACATTACATAATACCTCATTATCATACAAAAAATGTATTGCCTTGATGTAATTAATCAGCTATTTTTTATGTCTGTTGGCAGTATTTTCTGATTCATGGAGTGATAAAAAGAAATCCCAAATTCTTACTGTAAATCATTTGGCTCTTAAACATCAAATCAACAAATTCAATTTAATTTTGTTCTGGTATGTTGGCATGCATCATTTGCATGTTTAAACATTAAATGAATATGGTCTAACAGTAGTAAATCAGTCAGTTGGTCAATAACGATGGACTTTGGCAATAAAAAGTGTATAAATGAAATGAAAATAAGTTATTAGAGTAGAGAGTGGTTATGACACTGTGCAGTATTCGAACATTTGTCATCCTCTCAGCAGCAGCAGTGACTTCCTGAGGTCAAAAACAAACAAACAAAAAAAGACCACATGGTCCTGATGTGGGCAGAACATTTTAGTTCATTTTAACTTAAGTCATTCATATTGTTGAAATGACTCATTTCAATGTCCATTATGAGAAAAACAAACACGTTTTCATATTACAAGTAGACTGACAGTCGCACAGACAAATCACCATTACTGCTACAAGTAGAGCGTCATGTCCTTCAGCATTGAAGGAACGTGCACATAAAGAAAAGGATAAAAACATTTTCATTTCCTGTCTGAAGACTGTGTCCAGCCATTCTTTCTCATACAGCGAGTGTGCACAGACACACAGACACACAGACACACAGACACACACACACACACCCACACACACACACACACACACATACACACACACACACACACACACACACACACACACCAGATTATGGTCATGGTGCCCAGCGTGAGTGCTATTCATTCTACTTCCTATGTCAGCTTTGTTTGATAATTTCACATGGACCAAAATCATCAGCCCACGCAAAACACCCTGCACACACACACACACACACACACACACACACACACACACACACACTTGCTCACTCACACACTAGAATAAAGGATCAGCCAGGAGGATATCCCCATTTCTTCCATATCAGGGCTCCTTTGAAAGCTTCGACTGAGCTGAATGAGAAGTTTCTCTGAAGCCATTCACCTCAATGATCTGCTCTGATCTACTCACAATCAACCATATCTGTCATACATGGCTAGGTCTGAGACCCGGGTGGGTGTGTCGGTGTGTGGTTGGTGGGGGGTGGGGGGGTCATAGACAGAAAGAAATAATATAAGTAAGAAAGAAAGAAGGAAAAAGAAAGATGTGTCAACTCATGCAAATCATTATGGTATGGCCACTCTCTCTCTCTCTCTCTCTCTCTCTCTCTCTCTCTCTCTCTGTTGAACACACACACACACACACACACACACACACACACACACACATGCACACAGCTGTTAGAAAGTCAACAGTGAGTGGTGGAACACAGTAACGGTCATTTAGTTCTGCCTTTTTCACAACCAGACAGCAATGATATCAATTTACCATGAGCATTACCAGCATGAAAACACACACACACACACACACACACACACACACACACACACACACACACACACACACACACACACACACACACACACACAGTGAGTGAGTGAGTGAGTTAGTAAGTGTGATTTCATTAGGGTCTGTCTAATGTGTAAATCCAGCTGCCCCTCAGGTCCAGGTGCTTCCACGCTTCAGTGCTTGTCAAAGTTTCCACCTGACTTCAGAACTTCAATGAAATTTACTGCATTTTGAATATTTTCTGACCTGAACAGTAAACATGGACTAAAACAGAAGCAGAAGTATCTCCATTGAACTACCACGTCCAGTAATCACAAGCTGTAAAAATGTCCATGCACATGCAGAAAGTAAACCTTGTTCAGCGTGTTGCTGTGATCGTCAGGGTTACTGTGTTTTAATCAAGGACATGGCTGCTGCATTACTCTTCTTTCTCCTCTTACAACTCCCTGACAAATACATCAGCTTGGTCGGTGGCCCTGTGCTTCAAACTGGGACCCTGCAGGTACCCCTTGAGCCTCATCACCAGGGCTCCACGCTATCTGTAATCAAGTTAGCAACAATTAATATGCGTTTGGTCAAGATAAAGCTTCACGTTTAAACAGTCACAGTTTGGTTGTTTTTAGGAACCAAAACTTTTTGTTTAAGTTTAGGAAAAGATTGTGATTTTAATTAGCATGAGTGCGATGCATCGCAACACAATGCATCGCAACGCAACGCAAAGCAACGCATCGCATTGCAACGCAGCGTGATATGGTGCAATGTTAATTTAAAAGAAGTCATTGTTGACTTGTGGAACATGGAACACAACAAGAGTTTCCTGGGTGAAAATATTGTGTATGTTTGTCACGTGAAGTCACCCAAATGTGTACTTCCTTGCTCACATACCATGTCACGTAACTTCAACAGCACATTAAAGCCCGGCGTGTACAGAAAGGTTAGCTACAGCATCATGTGTAGTGTGACTGACCAAGCTGCCATCTTTGATGACTTTGTGAACAAGCTGGTTTTGCATTATTTTTCAGTAATCATGTTGCCAGGTGTGCATTACATAATATGGATAAATACAATAATCATAGTCCTTCATTTATATCTTGTACTCTATTCTCTATTCTGTCTGTGATCAAATACATTTGATATCTCTGCCCATGATAGTGATGTTATGTAGGGATGTTTTTTAAGAATTTCTACCACTTCCTGAAAACATTCCTAAATGTGTTGATGATGTTTCCATCAATGTCTCTATCTTCTCTAGGCTTTGCAGCCTGCAGCACCATAGGCATGGGCAGGAACACTGGAATTTGCAGTAAAGGAGTGAGCCTAGGATGTCTGATATGAGTATTTGTTTATCTTGTACTGATCATTTACCTCTCGATCGCACTGAGGAGGGCGAGGTGTGAGCAGCTTTCTTCTGATTCACAGTGCCAGAAAGGAAAAAGGTGAAAGTTTGTAGTTAAATCGAGAGAAATTCAGAAGACTTGGGACCCTTGGAGAAAAACACTAGTCATATGGTTCAGCAAATACACATCAAAATCTAATATGCGATTATATTTACTAAACTTCAGATTTTTTCAGCAGCTACAAAACATTTCTTCTTCCTCCAGAGGGGCAGCTCAGCTGAAGAGAGCAAATGAGCTGTTGCTCAAGCAACTTTAGCCCGGTGTGTGTGTGTGTGTCTGTGTCTGTGTGTGAGAGAAAGTGGCGTGTGTGTGTGTGTGTGTGTGTGTGTGTGTGTGTGTGTGTGTGTGTGTGTAGCCTGCCCTCTCTACATCTCTAATCCTTGTAATAGAATGAAAATCATGAAAAGCTCTCTAGCCTGGCCAGCCTGCTCCACTTCACCATATGTCCCATAGCACTACATTCTCCTCAAATGATTATTCCCATCATTCACTTAAGAACCCCTCTGTTCTTCTCTTCCCCCCATTCATCCATCCATTGATCCATCCATTCATTCATTCATTCACATATTTTTTTTTTAGATAATTGTTGCTATTTCGATTGAAAAGAGAGAAAATTGGAGGGCAATCCTACGTGACAGTGTGAGAGAGAGGAGCTCATAAAAAGTCAGATTAGTTAAACATCTAATCCACAGACACAGCACTCAACTCTATTCAGGAAGATTTTCAACTTTTCACCATCCATTATGTTTTTTTGTTTGGTTCAGCTGAATTTATTTCAGTTTGATACAAACTAATCACAAATTAAGCTGCTTCCCTGTAGCAGCCGGTCCTGGTTTACTCGTGGACCTAAGGTAAATGTCGATGCATGTTCCTGCAGTATTAATGAAGTCAGTGTGTTTGTATTTGACAGTGTGTTCTGCTATGATTCCATAGTTTCACATGCATGTATAACCAGCAGAGGTGTTAAACACTCAGTGACATCATCATTAGAAACAAATTCAAAACAATTTGACAGTGCAGTGAAAAAAAAGCTGTCATAGTTGCTGAATTCATCCAAAATTGATGCAGAATTTCAGAGTAAATTGATCTCTTGTTCTTCTCTCCATAATCTTTAGCATGTACTCGCTTAACAGAATTTTCAGCTCTGTGACGAAACCACCGATCAACAAACTATGTGGCTTTTTTATTCTAAAGAATATTGTAAGTAATCAGTTTAATATGTATTGCTGTGAAATTCTCTGCTTTTATATTTATATAATTATGTGCTGGTATTAAGTGTAAAAAGTTCCTGTGATACATGTTAGACATTTATAGCAGGGTAACAGCAGTTATTGAGAATAGATAAACATTTTCCAGCAGCTATGGAACATTGAAAAACGGTGTTTACTTGTTACCAAAGAAAACACTAAAGATGTTTTATTTTATTGTGATACAATAAATAGATTATTTATATATTTATATTTCATAGTCTAAACCTGCAATGAAAGCCACATCACCATCTCCCCCTTTCTGTTTGCCTCTCACCTGTACCCTGATGAAAGTTTTTCTATAAGGCCATCAAAGCCCTGCTAAGCCACGCAGAGCTCTATACATACAAACCTCGGCCACCAGAATGCCCGGCTGATTATTCACCTCAAGTGCTGCCGCTGCAACAGTTCTTTGAGGTCTCACATTCATCCATTGCTTTCTCCTCTCTCCCTTCTCCATCACAGTCTCTGTCTTGCTCATGACTAATACCATAATGATGTTGAGAGGCAGAGGAGGAGGGGATTTAAATTAGAGCGCCGTCTTTCTCTCTCATTGTATTTAATGGCTCTTATTGTTCGAGCTGTCAGGTCACAAGGGATCCCTGGAGGAACGATAGAGCCATTCCATCTGCCACTCCGAAGAAAAGATGAAGGGAGAAGTGGATCAGGAGAAGGAGTAGGGGCATTGCAAGTGGGGTAAGACCAAAGTAGAGATGTGAGGGGCACAAAGAGAGTGCCAGTGATAAGTATCCGGACTCTTTTCTTGGATTATAATTAAAACGCCCTGAGGAATTCTAAACAACCCTCTTCCTTCTTTGTCTCACTTCAGAGCTTGTGTTGGAAAGCTCGTCTGAGTTATAATGGGAGAGGGACGACAGAGGAGTCAAAGAGGACAATACTGAAAGCAAATGAGAGGCTGTTTACAGATGAAGCCATTCCCATTCCTTGTTAATCAATTAACTCATTCATGGTTAATGAAAAGACTAATTAACTCCTGTTAAAAAGGCCATGGGAGGCTTGTGAAAGAGAAGTGCTGAGAGGTCTCTGAAAAATAACCAAAACAATAGTCTGCGCAAATCAGCCTTTTAAAAATTAGACTCTGCTCATTTTAAGTGTTTTAATATGAAAGGTGAATGAAAACACGTAAAGTGTTTTCCTCTCTGTTTTTGTCTCCTTTCTTATTCAAATCACTCTGCTGTCACCTTTAATCCTACAAATATGGTGTTTCCTTTCCCTTCTCTAGAATGCGAAAGAATGTTGGTTTGGCTTCGCAAGCACAGAAAATGTCATGTAGCATTTCATTATGTAAGTCTACACCAGTATCTCCATCTGTGAAAAATGATTACCCATCAGACTTTGTTAATTTAACAATCAGGAGTACAAGTTTTATTTTGAAATTTGATACATTCTCTATGCTGTCTCTGTGTCCATCTCTCTGCTAGCTTAATCTGCTCTGTGCTGCCTCTTGTGGCATCCATCAAGTATAGATCAGCTATATATTCTGCAAAGCATAGAGCATGACCTGTATCACCACAAAGAGTGCAGCCGCAACACAGCTGGAACACGTTACAGCTGTATCCAGTGGATTGAGTCGTTACTCTTACTAAGTAACTGCAGTGACACCCCTGTGGTGTAGATGATGATGCCGCTATGGATGTCAGACTCACTCAAAGTATCAACAGACTGAGTTGAGGTAGAGTTGTAAATGGTTAAGCCTTACGTGTGACTGAGTGTTCACACAAACAGTCTGGACTGAAAAGGAAACTTTTATGCACATGAAGGCCAGTCCAGAAGCACAAATGTGAACAGATAAGTAGCGCACGAGTGCTGAGTTACTGACACCAGAAGGTTGAACCAAAGTTAACCAGGACTCTCTGCAGGCTGTGGAGAGGCTATGAGTGATTTACAGAATTTCCTGATGGATAGATAGCTTTAACCTAACCACTTGCTAAAGTAGCCAACTACTGATGAACTGCTGCTAATTCTTGAGGTGACTCAGCCCAGGATGCCAGGAGCCAAACCCAGCAAGAAAACCACCTCAGTAGGTGACTGTTTTTCCTGCCAGACTGGAGGTTGTCTTTGGTTCCAGATCTGACCATGTTCACTTGAAGGTAGATGCTGACAATAGCTCATAGTGCTAGTGTGGTGGCATGAGGTATGGGGAAATGCCTTTTAAGGCAGTATAGATAAATTGAATTGATGCCAGCCTGGGAATTTCACCCAGGGATTTCTTTTAAGTGGACTAACCCAAATGAAGGAAGGCACTGAGGTCCATTATGCAACGAGGCAGAGATGGCAGTTCAGGTACAGCGATCAGTGTAAGTAATAATTTCTTTTAATAAGGCAATGAAGACAAGAAACAAAGTAGAAGCAAAGAGCAGCGGTGTTACGGGCGGATTAGCCGGACCTTGTCACCTATCACCTGGTCAGGCAATCCTGGCCAACACAGCGTGGAACAGAGGGATCAATGCTACCTGAGAGCAACCAGTGGTGACCAGTGAGTGGCATACAGAGCGGTAAGCAGCGTGCAGCCAGCAGCAACACCCAAGTGAGCCTTTATGAAACAAACACTCATATTAGCATTGGATGGGGGATATACGAGAGAAATGCAGCCGCTGCCGACAGCCTACCTGTCACCGCATGGAAGCGGAAATGACAACTAACTACATGTTGCCACAATCTGCCCCATCAATTGAATCGTCGTCCCAGCGATGAAATAATCAACTGGACCAACAAACTGGACTCATCTCCAAGGCCTAAATAGTGCAGCAACTGCGTTAGAAATGAGAACAGAAGGATTAACACTTCCTTGTCCAGCCCCCCCTGCAGACCGTGGGAGGTGGTGGACATTGGAGTGGTGACCTGCAGTTAACCTTGCTGTTTGCTGGACTGCATCTCCAGCAACAGGGAGGGAAGAAGAAGTACCTGCTACTACAGGAGCAGGGGCAACCAAGGAAGATAGCACTGAGAGGGCTGGTTCGGATGGTGGAACCAACAATCTAGGGGTGGTTTGGGTCACATCTTCGGCCTGGAAGGAAGTGGGCAACGGGTTCTCAGGTCTCACGACTAGCCAATCACCATCACCATCACCTGACATCTCATCCTCTGACTGAGGTCACTCTGACATCAGTCATTATAAGGACATCTTCCATCCCATTATGACTGGACTCCAGAACAGTAAAATCAGTAGTCGAGAAGCCAATAGGTGTCCCATGAAGCTGCGAGCAGCCGGTTGACTCACCTTGGTCACCTGGCACCTTTCACATGCCTGGCACCACTGTGCCACCTCAGCAGACATACCAGGCCAGTAACACTGCTGGCATAAGATCTCCAGAGTTCTCTCAATTCCCTGATGACCGTGCCCCTGGTGAAACTCAGTAAGCACACCTGTTTTTAAAGCTGTAGGCAACACCAACTGCAACACAACCTTGGCCCCATCTGGCTGGAAAACCCGGCGATACAACACACTATCCCTTTCAATCAACCCAGCAGTCCCACTGCTGAAGCAGCACCAAGGTTGACTGAGACACTTGTCTCCACTCCTCTTTATTGGGACGCTGTTTACGTGCCCAAAAGACCCGGACTTCCTGGATGACTGGGTCAGTGCACTGGAGTGTAGCGATGGGAGGGTGAAGTCGGCCAGCACAGGTGCAGTGGTGAGACGAGTTTTCTAGGCCTCAAAGCTATGGCGACACTCCTCTGTCCAACGACCAGAGACGGTTTGATCTGCTCGCTGGCAGCACCTCTGCACAAGCTGGTGGCAGAAAGAGTTCTAGTGGGTCTAGTGTGGGCTCTTCTTAAACAGCCCACACTAGACCCAGAGGTCTTAGCCAACTACAGACCGATATCAAACCTTCCCTTTCTGTCTAAGATACTTGAGAAAGCTGTAGCTAATCAGCTGTATGACTTTCTCCATAACAATAGTCTATTTGAGGATTTTCAGTCAGGATTTAGAGTGCATCATAGCACAGAGACCGCACTAGTCAAAGTTACAAATGACCTCCTAATGGCATCAGACAATTATATTTATCGATCAAGCTTGATGAAACCAATAAGTTAACTAAATTCCAAGCATGCCTTAAGGATATAAAAAGTTGGATGACCTACAATTTTCTGATGGTAAATTCAGACAAAACTGAAGTTGTTGTAATTGAACCCAAACACCTCAGAAACTCTCTTTCTAGAGACTTCGTTACTTTAGATGGGATCACTCTGGCCTCCGGCTCCACCATAAAAAATCTTGGAGTTGTTTTTGATCAGGATTTGTCCTTTAACGTCCACATAAAACAAATTTCAAGGACTGCATTCCTCCACTTACATAACATCGCCAAAATCGGATGTCTCAAGCGGATGCAGAAAAACTAGTCCACGCATTTGTTACTTCTAGGCTGGACTATTGTAACTCTTTCTTATCAGGCTGCTCTAATAAGTCTCTTAGGACTTTGCAGTTAATTCAGAATGCTGCTGCACGTGTTCTAACAGGAACCAAGATCAGAGATCACATCTCTCCCATTTTGGCTTCTTTGCATTGGCTACCTATTAAATCTAGAATAGAATTTAAAATTCTTCTCATTACTTACAAAGCTCTTCATGGTCAGGCACCATCATATCTAAAAGAGCTCATAATACCTTAGTACCCCTCTAGAACACTGCGCTCTCAGGGTGCTGGGTTCCTTGTGGTTCCTATAGTTTCCAAATGTAGATTGGGAGCCAGAGCTTTCAGCTATCAAGCTCCTCTTCTGTGGAACAAACTACCATTCTGGGTTCAGGAGGCAGACACGGTCAACACCTTTAAGAATAGACTTAAGACTTTCCTTTTTGATAAAGCCTATAGTTAGGGCTGGCTCAGGTCATCCCTTAGTTATGCTGCCATAGGATTACACTGCCGGGGGACCCCACCGAGGGTTATGCCTAGCCAGGCACGGTATTGGTTGAAGATGCACACATCTCCCTTACCGAAAACTCTCTCTCTCTCTCTCTTTCTCTCTCTCTCTCTCTGTCTCTCTCTCCTCTCTCTCTCTCTCCTTAGTATTGAGTAGAAGCACCATTTTGAGCTAGTACAGCCATGAGTCACACCTGGATTTGGGGATCCTCTGCCATTCTTCCTTGCAGATCCTCTCCAGTTCCATCAGGTTGGATGGTGAACGTTGGTGGACAGGCACTGCTGGTGGTGTTGGGGGGTGTTGTTCGCCCAGGGCGCAAATATAGCCAGAACCGGCACTGGATTTAGGTCAGGGCTCTGGCTGGGCCAGTCAAGAATGGTCACAGAGTTGTTCCGAAGCCACTCCTTTGTTATTTTAGCTGTGTGCTTAGGGTCATTGTCTTGTTGGAAGGTGAACCGTCGGCCCAGTCTGAGGTCCTGAGCACTCTGGAAGAGGTTTTCTTCCAGGATATCTCTGTACTTGGCCACATTCATCTTTCCTTCAATTGCAACCATTCGTCCTGTCCCTGCAGCTGAAAAACACCCCCATTGCATGATGCTGCCACCACCATGTTTCACTGTTGGGATTGTATTGGGCAGGTGATGAGCAGTGCCTGGTTTTCTCCACACATACCGCTTAGAATTAATGCCAAAAAGTTCAATCTTCGTCTCATCAGACCAGATAATCTTGTTTCTCATAGTCTGGGAGTCCTTCGTGTGTTTTTTGGCAAACTCTATGCAGGCGTTGATATGTCTTGCACTGAGGAGAGGCTTCCGTCGGGCCACTCTGCCATAAAGCCCCGACTGGTGGAGGGCTGCAGTGATAGTTGACTTTGTGGAACTTCTCCCACGATTGCTCAGTTTGGCTGGACGGCCGGGTCTAGGAAGAGTTCTGGTCATCCTAAACTTCTTCCATTTAAGGATTATGGAGGCCACTGTGCTCTTAGGAACCTTGAGTGCTGCAGAAATTCTTTTGTAACCTCTTTTTTAATAAATTTGCAAAAAATTCTACATTTCTGTTTTTTTCTGTCAAGATTGGGTGCTGAGTGTACATTAATGAGAACTAAAATTAACTTTTTTGATTTTAGCAAATGGCTGCAATGAAACTAGGAGTGAAAAATTTAAAGGGGTCTGAATACTTTCCGTACCCACTGTACATGTTTCATTAATGCATGTTACTAACTAAATTTCTTCCCTGGAGTTTCTGTGCTCTCTCCAGCAGGTTCTCATGGATCGTGGCTGCTGCTGTGATCCTGCATGACGTCCACTACATATTTTATTACTGTGATTATTGCTACCATATCTCCATTACAGTTTATAGTTAGTTAATGATTTGCTGCTGCTGTGCATCTGTGTCTCTCTATCTCCATCACAGGTTCCACTGCTACTGTAATCATTTTATCATTCATTGTGATTCATTGTCATTCTATCATTCATTGTAATTTATTGTCATTTTATCATTCATTGTGATTCATTGTCATTTTATCATTCATTGTAATTCATTGTCATTTTATCATTCATTGTGATTCATTGTCATTTTATCATTCATTGTGATTCATTGTCATTTTATCATTCATTGTGATTGTACAATATGTTTGTGTTGATTTGTCCTGTACATGTGACATCCATTGCATGCCTGTCCGTCCTGGGAGAGGGATCCCTCCTCTGTGGCTCTTCCTGAGGTTTCTTCCACCTTTTTTCCCTGTTAAAAGTTTTTTGTGGGCAAGTTTTCCTCACTCGAACCGAGGGTCTAAGGACAGAGGGTGTCACTCCCTGTACAGATTGTAAAGCCCTCCGAGGCAAAATGTGTTTTGTGAATTTGGGCTATACAAAAAAAAATTGATGATGATGGTGGTGTGTCTTTCTCTCCTCCTCTAAATGTGCTGCTCACTTCCTGGAAAAACACAGTGAGAAGAGAGGTTAGTGGGAGTGGGTCACAGTTGGATTTAAGTAACCAGGCTCCTTTCAGTGAGAGAGAGAAACTATAAAAGAGGCAGTGAGGCATGCTGGAGGACAGGGAGTGATCCGCTGGCTTCTTCTACCTGAGAGGAAACACAGAACACACACACACACACACACACACACACACACACACACACACCAATGAGCTGTCCAGTGCAGCTGAGAGAAACTGTGAGTAGGGCAATAACAATGGGCCCTTGAGGATACAGGGTGACCCCAAGGAGTCTATAATTCAGAAAGGGGTTAGTCTATCATTCACACAGTCTCACACAAACACACACACACACACACACATACACTGAACAGATTCACAGGGGCAAGACAGGCAGTTCATTATCACTGAGGGGAGGAGGGAGGAGGAGAGAGGAGAGATCGGAGGAGGGCTGAAAAGAGGGGAAGGAGGGTGAATAAAAGGGGGGGAAACGTAAATAGATTTTCAGTGATTTAAATAGCCAAATAAGCTTCAGTTTCTACATTAACAACATTAGAAGTAACAAACAATAAGGACGTCTGTGGGGACTTGTATAATAGAAAAAGAAAACAAATAGGATCTATTTTAGGTTGTGAACAAATACTTGAAAATCCAAACCACCAAAATATGAACAGAACCCAATTTACATGAGCTGAAGTAAAAGATCTAAGACATCCTGCACACAAAAAGTTATTTTTAGTTTTAGTTTCTTTCACAATGTCACAAAACTGTGCTAGTGAGCACTTCTTTAAAGTTTCCTTTTATTGTGACAGTCCGCGGTTCATCTGTGTCATAGTGCTGCTGTTTAATCGGCACCTCGATGTGTCACACCTGTCAGGCGGATGGATTGTTTCAAATCAAATCTCTGATTTGACAGAACAAAGTCTTTTGCATGCAATTCAATTCAATTCAATTCAATTCAATTCAATTCAATTCAATTCAGTTCAATTTAATTCAGTTCACTTCAATTCAATTCAATTTGCATTTATATAGTGCCATATTATAACAAAAGTTATCTTGTGACACTTTTTATGCAGAGCAGGTCTAGACGGTACTCTTTCTACGGTGGCAAGGAAAAATGTCCTTTTAACAGGCAGAAACCTTGGGCAGAGCCAAGCTAATTGGTAGACAGGGGTGGATGGGGGGGTTAGGGTTAGGGTTAGGGGGGGGGCAGATAAATAGAGAGAGATAACATATGTAGTGGACGTTGTGCAGGACCAAAGCAACAGCCAAGATCCATGAGAACCTGCTGAACGAGAGAGCACAGAAACTGATGAAGATGGTGATTGTGATGGAGAGAGAAAGACAGAGAGGGAGAGAGAGAGAGGGTTTGAGTAGGGTTTTCAGTAAAAGGAGGTGACTACATCTTTAACCAATACCTTGCCTGACTAGGCACAATCCTGAAAGAGAGAAAGAGAGAGAAAGAGAGAGAGAGAGAAAGAAGGGAGGGGAGACCCCCGGCAGTCTAGTCCTATAGCAAATTAAAATCAAAGCAAATAAAATTTTATTTGTATAGCCCAAAGTCACAAAGTACATTTGCCTCGGAGGGCTTTACAATCTGTACAGGGAGTGACACCCTCTGTCCTTAGACCCTCGGTTCGAATGACACAAAAAACTTTTAACAGGGAAAAAAGGTGGAAGAAACCTCAGGAAGAGCCACAGAGGAGGGATCCCTCTCCCAGGATGGACAGACGTGCAATGGATGTCACGTGTACAGGACAAATCAACACAAACATATTGTACAATTAAAATGACTGATAAAATGACAATGAATCACAATGAATGATAAAATGACAATGAATCACAATGAATGATAAAATGACAATGAATCACAATGAATGATAAAATGATGACAGTAGCAGTGGAAGCTGTGATAGAGATACAGAGACACAGATGCATAGCAGCAGCAAGTCATAACTATCTATAAACCATGCCATTAGGAGGTCAATTTAACTTTAACTAGTGCGGTCTCTGTGCTATGATGCACTCTAAATCCTGACTGAAAATCCTCAAATAGACTATTGTTATGAAGAAAGTCACACAGCTGATTAGCTACAGCTTTCTCAAGTATCTTAGACAGAAAGGGAAGGTTTGATATCGGTCTGTAGTTGGCTAAGACCTCTGGGTCTAGAGTGGGCTTTTTAAGAAGAGGTTTAATTACAGCTACCTTAAAGGACTGTGGTACATATCCTGATAATAAAGACAGATTAATCATATCCAATAAAGAATGACTAACTAGAGGTAAAACATCCTTGAGCAGCCTGGTTGGGATGGGGTCTAAGAGACAGGTTGACGGCTTAGATGAAGAAATTATTAAAGTTATTTGATGAAGGTCGATGGGAGAAAAACAGTCTAAATATATATCAATTATATATATCAGGTATAAAATATATAGCAGCATAACTAAGGGATGACCTGAGCCAGCCCTAGCTATAATCTCTATCAAAAAGGAAAGTCTTAAGTCTACTCTTAAAGGTATTGACCGTGTCTGCCTCCTGAACCCAGAATGGTAGTTTGTTCCACAGAAGAGGAGCCTGATAGCTGAAAGCTCTGGCTCCCAATCTACTTTTGGAGACTATAGGAACCACAAGGAACCCAGCGTCCTGAGAGCGCAGTGTTCTAGAGGGGTAGTAAGGTATTATGAGCTCTTTTAGATACGATGGTGCCTGACCATGAAGAGATTTGTATGTAAGGAGAAGAATTTTAAATTCTATTCTAGATTTAGTAGCCAATGCAAAGAAACCAAAATGGGAGAGATGTGATCTCTGATCTTGGTTCAGAGAAGATGTCTTAGATCTTTTACTTCAACTTCAAAAATGGAAGCAAAAACAAAAGTGCTGTTTATATTTCATAGTCATGAGTTCATAAGAGTTTATGAACTGCACCAACAGCAGGTCACTGGTCACCATACTGCACACATGAAGAAGACTAAACCCGTGTCTCAATTCAGATTCTTCCACTAGTACGCTTTTATAGTAGTACACTTTATACTTCCTGGTGTAGTGCACTCATTTCAGCAGGATAGTGTTGTCTCATTTTGAACACAGCTGTTTTGCACTTACAGGAAATGACATTTGCAACATTTTTATCACTTCTTCTTATTTAAAAGTATATTTTTTTGGGCCTTTAATGGATAGGACAGCTGAAGAGAGACAGGAGATGACACACAGCAAAGGGTCGTCCAAATTGGGATTTGAACCAGACCAACTGCAGCGAGGAATGTAGCCTCTACACACCTGCACAACCCACTACGCTACCGACCACCCCCACTTCTTCTTATTTACCAGAGCATTAGCACCAACATTTAAATACCAGAATATAAATACAAAACATATATTCTACTTATATTTTTATATTGATGAATTCACTGCAAGTGCTTCAGCTCCAGCAGCATCCTCGATCACAATTTGCCGGTTGTCCCTTCTTGCTACATAGCCAAAATGGTGACCACAGAGGACAAGAAGTGTCCAGCGTTTCACACTCACTGTGACAATAGGCAGTTTCTTGCTAATTTTATAAAACATACCAACTTTATAACACAGATATGGTGGTCATGCTGAGGCTGATTCGTCCTAGGATATTAGGGTAGACGGAAGAATCAAATACATACTTAGACTAGATTAGATAATACTTTATTCATCTCACAACGAGGAAATTTACTTATTACAGCAGCAGAGAGTAATATACAGTACAGAATTAAAGTAGAAAGGGCAAAACACAACAAACAGACAGAAGTATCTTATAACCTACACAATAAATAACAAAACAAACAACCGGCAAACAACAGACGTGTGCAAAAACGTAAAACGTAAAGAAGTACTGAAGGTAAAAGTGACATGATATAAAAAGTATTGCAATGTAAGTCTTGTGATTGTTTAACCTCAAACACACACACACGCACATGCACACACACACAGTATGGTTAAATGTCGGTGAGTTGCATGTGTAACACGTCACCTACATGCAGCAACAGAAGGTTTCTGGTATGTGTGTGTGTGTGTTTACATGGTTACTAGTGTCTCTGTGTGTTAGAAGATACCACACAGAGCTGTGACTAAAGGAGCAAAATACAGACATTTCACACACACACACACACACACACACACACACACATAGCACACACACACACACAGCAGTTTTTCAGCTCATTAAGCAGAGGGTTGCGTGTCTAATCAGGTTTTGTATGGATGCTGCAGGGTCATTATGATCTAATTTACCTTTAGTGGTTATTCAGCTGGGCAGAAAAGGAGGGGAGAGGAAGAAGGAGGAAGGTCCAGATCTGAGTGGAACTTGGGCAACATGTTTGTTCTTCACACTAATAAGAAAACATCATTTCTGTAAAACACTGCACTGTAGAAAGAATTTGGAAGCAGTTTGAGCTGCAGTGTGAAGCTGATCTGTAATATTATATTATATATGTGTAATTTATTTCAGTAAGCATGGCTGTACATCATTTAATTGCTTCTTTTTCATTGTTGGTGTTAGCTGTTAAAATAATAAAGAAATAAAGAATAAAGACAGAAAGATATTTTGTCTTCGAGGCACCAGGTGCATGTCTTTATGAGTCATTAGTGATTTCTTAGTCTGCAGAGAGAAAAAACAAAAGCTGCATAATGAAATAATATCTTGGAATGATGCAGTAAGGTGAATAAAATTAATGAAATGTAATACGGAGATATATAAAATGTTGAGTGATATTCATGAACAACAGGTTAAATGAGTCTGTGTGAGGTGAAGGGAGACCCTCACCATAACAAACTCACCAAGAATTATCACTGCTGCAGCTTATTGTTGTGGTTTTTATGGCCCTCTTAGCAACCTCATTTCCAGCTGATAATTAAACTATACACTACCTGCTCATCAACAAACAGCAAACTATGTTGGCAACTAACTGTTTAACACAGCGAGGCCTTCAGGAGCATTTACAGATTGACAAATCTTTTTCTCAGAAGATGATGGAGACCAGAACAGAGCTAACAGGAGAGTGAATATTGAATTAAATTCATCAAGTGGACAGAAACAAGACTGCTAATGAAGATGTCTGCTGGATAAGTAAACATGCCAACATGTCAGCAGTATTCATTATACATAATTGTATTAGACAGCTACAAAGATAAAAAATACAACAGTGCTAGTTAACCCTGTCTGGTGGCTGGTGGTCATGAACTTTCTACCTGAGGAATGAGGAGTAGGGTGGAAGTAAAAGTGACAAGTGACAAGTTCCAGGATGGGCTGTAAAAGTACTTCCACATCACCTGCCTCCTTTCCTCACCAGGTTTAAAGCAATAAAGCGAGGTGCTCTGTGTCACTGTTTAGTTATGTTAGGTTTTCAATGTGAATGTAACAGTTTTGAGAATAGTATGTAAACATGCAAAATTGAGTGCAATGAATGCAACAAAAAGACACAAAACAAATAAAATCACATTTCTTCTTTATAAATGTCAATGTCATGTAGAGACCATTAAATTCTGCTGCTGGTCTGTGGTGCAGGAACATGTATAGATGGGTGGGTCCACTTCCTTTGTTCAAGTGTGTTAAATGGGTTAAAGAGTGGTGTCCCGGAGCAGCAGTGTGTGTCCTGCTCAGCGTGTGGGGATAAAGGCCTCCATATGTTACTGGTCAGTCAGCTCCAACACCCAGCCAGGAGGGCTGACCACCTGTCAATCAAACAGAGTACACACAACAATAGAAGGCAATCAGCCCATAAAACTTCTGCCACCTGATACTACTGACACAATCAACAGTCGAACACTGCCGCTGGAAGTTTAGGAAAGAACTAGAAGTTAGAATTGCTTAATATTTTGTAGTGTTTAGACATGTCTATCACATCTTGATAGACATGACTCACCCTACCCTAACACCTTCACATTCCAGTTTATTCACTTAAAGCAGTTTTGGAAAGCCATCATGCTCTACCAATCCAACTTGAATCACCCTTCTTTACTTGCAAAACTCCAACCTCAGCTTTAAGAAGTAACTGTACTATCTCAGCATCTCAGCATTACAGTTTTTTCCAGTTGCTAACACACTGAAATGACATGGATAGCACAAATATTTAAACTGACACACAGGGAGAAAAACCTCATCTCAAATCTCCAAAACTTTAAACACATTTTCTGCTTCACACACATTTTGCAATTCAAAGTGGCACTTTTTAAGTGTACTGAACACAGTTCTCTGCATAAGACACAACAATCTGACATAAAGTCACATGTTTGCAATTTCAAAACACGACATTTAAAATGACACTACATGAGCTCATTGGCCACTATATGTGCCACCTGGCCAAACAGGTGTTATGTAATTGTTAACACTTCAATCAGGAAGTAAGCAATAAAAGAGCATAGGTGAGCATCTTTGGAAGACATTGCTGAGACATTTGATCCACTAAAGATGAGAGTGCTTTTCATTATGCCCAACAGTGTGTAGTTGGTTAGACAAAAATCTACGAATACGAATAAAGTGTGTGCCATCTGGTGCAAAAGTTTGATTTTGGTTGCGGTGCTTCATTTTGCGGGATATATGAGGTATTTTGCAGTTTGGGTGTGTGGTTTGGTGAATTGTGTTAGAATTTTGATAAAACCAGCATAGTTTGCAAAATTGTGTTTAAGCAATTGGAAAAAACTGTCAAGGGGAGATATTGTGAAAACCCCCCACACATTTTCAGCGCTTGTGCATATTTATTTGTGTATCTGGGATGTCTACCAACCCTTCAATTATGGAATAATCCAACCCAATCAGAATATAAGTGACTAAACATGCTGTTCAGATATTGCTCCACTTCGTACTAAAGGAGCTGGCTCATTAGAATAACCCCGCCCTTTCTTCGCAATATCTCCACCCATGACCTGAAAGTTACCTTTGTGTTTTTCCCTTGTAAGCGACAGACATGTCACAGCATAGACCTAAGCATGGCAGTGACCAGCACAGATTGCTACATGGGCCCCCAACCTCAGAGGACTTCAGATATGAGTGGATGAAGTTAAAGATAAAGCACATTCATCAAATGTAATACAGAGCCCGACATAGAGCATATCCGTAATAGATTGATGGTCGGGGCCCAAACTGAGAGAAAGATACAGATTGCATACACTCTATACAGCTCACTCAGCTGAAGTCCACCAGTCTGTACACTGTCTGATAATAGGCGTTGTTTCCAACCAGAGGTGAGCTCTGGTTCAGAATTGAACCTCTGATCTAGAGGCTTTAGCCAATTGCAGACCGATATCAAACCTTCCCTTTCTCTCTAAGATACTTGAGAAAGCTGTAGCTAATCAGCTGTGTGACTTTCTCCATAACAATAGTCTATTTGAGGATTTTCAGTCAGAATTTAGAGTGCATCATAGCACAGAGACCGCATTAGTCAAAGTTACAAATGACCTCCTAATGGCATCAGACAAAGGACTCATCTCTGTACTTGTCCTGTTAGATCTTAGTGCCGCATTTGACACAACTGACCATCAAATTCTTTTACAGAGACTGGAACATCAAATTGGCATCAAAGGAACCGCCCTAAGCTGGTTTAAGTCGTATTTATTAGATCGATCTCAGTTTGTTCACGTCAATGATGAAATCTCCATGCATACCAAAGTTTGTCATGGAGTCCCACAAGGTTCTGTACTAGGACCACTTCTGTTCAGTTTATATATGCTTCCTTTAGGGAACATTATTAGGAATCACTCACATTAATTTTCATTGTTATGCCGACGACACCCAATTATATTAATTGATCAAGCATGCCATAAGGATATAAAAAGTTGGATGACCTATAATCTTCTCATGTTAAATTCAGACAAAACTGAAGTTCTTGTAATTGGACCCCAGAAACTCTCTTTCTAGAGACTTAGTTACTTTAGACGGGATTACTGGCCTCTAGCTCCACCGTAAATAATCTCTCCCCATCACCACCACCATCTGTAAACATACATGTTTCATTAATGCATGTTACTAACTAAACTTCTTCCCTGGAGTTTCTGTGCTCTCTCGTCCAGCAGGTTCTCATGGATCGTGGCTGCTGCTGTGATCCTGCATGACGTCCACTACATATATTATTACTGTCATTATTGCTACCATATCTCCATTACAGTTTATAGTTAGTTAATGATTTGCTGCTGCTGTGCATCTGTGTCTCTCTATCTCTATCACAGGTTCCACTGCTACTGTAATCATTTTATCATTCATTGTAATTGTACAATATGTTTGTGTTTATTAGTCCTGTACATGTGATATCTATTGCACGTCTGTCCGTCCTGGGAGAGGGATCCCTCCTCTGTGGCTCTTCCTGAGGTTTCTTCCACCTTTTTTCCCCGTTAAAGGTTTTTTGTGGGCAAGTTTTTCCTCACTCAAACCGAGGGTCTAAGGACAGAGGGTGTCACTCCCTGTACAGATTGTAAAGCCCTCAGAGGCAAATGTACTTTGTGACTTTAAGCTATACAAATAAAATAAAATTGATTTGATTTACATCTTGATCTAATACACAATGTAGAAGATAGCACCTTTTGATTGAACCCACCCATTTTTCATGTGAGCAAAAGTATTGGAACATGTGACTGACAGGTGTGTTTTGTTGCCCAGGGTCCCCCTGTTACATTGATTATTCAAACAATAACTAGCACCGAATTTCTACACTCAGTTTCAGATTTGGCTTTTGCCTGTGCATTTATAGTTAGAAGTGTAACCCACATGAAAACCAGAGAGCTGTCTGTGGGTGAAAAACAAGCAATTGTGAAGCTGAGGAAAGATGGAGTCAATCATAACCATTGCACAAACATTGGCCATAGCCAGTACAACCATTTGTAATGTCCTGAAGAAAAAAGAAACTACTGGTGTACTAAGTAACAGACATTGAACAGGTAGACTGAGGAAAACAACAGTAGTGGACGACAGAAGTATTGTGAGAGCTCTAAAGAAAGACCCTAAAACAACTGGTAGTAGCATCAGAAGTGAAGGAGTGAAGGTATCACAATCACAATCACAAAGAATAGGAAGGCCAGTTTTATGGAGTGATGAGACAAAGATGAACATTTATCAAAGTTATGGAAAGGCTAAAGTTTGGAGAAAGAAAGGATCCCAGACATACAAGCTCATCTGTGAAACACTGTGGAGGTAATGTCATGGCTTGGGCTTGCATGGCTTCTACTGAGCCCAATAATCTTCACTGATGATGTAACACATGATGGCAGCAACAAAATGAACTCAGAGGTCTACTGAAACATTCTGTCTGCTAATTTAAATAAAGATGCAACCAAACTGACAAAACAACAAAGGAGTTCATCAGGGGTAAGAAGTGGAAGGTTTTAGACTGGCCAAGTCCATCTCCAGACTTAAACCCTACAGAGCATGCATTTACCTGCTTAAGAAAAGAGTGAAGGGAGTAACTCCCTGAAACAAACTGAAAGAGGCTGTGGTCAAAGCCTAGAAAGGCATCACAAAAGAAGAATGCAAAAGTTTGGTGATGTCATTGAGTCACATACTTGATGCAGTTATTGCAAGCAAATGATTTGCAACTAAATATTAGGTTTTATTCACTTTAATCTACTTTAAGTCTATCTGTTCCAATACTTTTGCTCACATGAAAAATGGGTGGGTTCAATCAAAAGGTGATATTTTCTACATTGTGTATCAGATCAAGATGTAAATACCTGGAAATAAAAGCTGAAATATTGATCTTTTGTCTCCTATTCATCCTTTGATGTCAAACCCAAATGTTTTCAGTCTACAGCAAAAATAAAGGAATTGGCCAAACTGTTCCAATACTTTTGGAGGGGACTGTATACAACACTAGCAGCCACACTAGTCAAGTGTGTGAGGCTGTAATGCTCCAAAGATTTGGATCTTTAGTAAATGACTATTTATTCTAACTAATATCAATGACGCTTTGCATTTTGACATGAGGTCCTAGTAGTACCCTAAAGCAGTATTTTTTAAATCCTGAAACACCTACAGAATACACACACACACACACACACACACACACATTTGTGAATATGATTAAAAAAACAGTTTTGGCGTTGTATTTGTGTTTTGTGGTTCGTACCAGTTAAGTCGTCAAATGAATGCATCTCCATTTGCTCCCATTCCAAGCACTTGCATTTAATCTTTTGCAATAACACTTCAGCTCTCTGACTCGTCTCTGCACGCTGGAATTGTGTTTATCTTCAAACGCTTAGAGAAGTAATTCACTGGCAATCATCCACTCAAAGTGCAGCTCCACTACAAATCAAAGCCTCTTAATGATGCCATTCTTCTGATGGCAAATTTCAACCATTTGTAATTCTTTAGGGAGCTTTTGGCACATTTGATCAGGAGATTACAAAAAACTGAAAATTGGTAGAAGAAAAAAAATAAGAAAAGCGGCTTTGCAGGGTGTTTACAGATTTCAATTGTGTCCACTCACAGAGGGCAGGGTGTGTGGTCGAGGTATTCAAGTGCTCCTTCATAGTCACACTCACGTTTGGTAGGATTGGAGCGCTGATCTGCTTAGACAAAAAAAAAAAATCTTTTCTGTGGAGCCGTATTTTAAAGCTTCTATACTTTTGTACTTTTTGTTTTGTAGACTAACCTGCATTGCGTTTTGAGTCTGTATTATGTCATGTTAAAGGAATTCAAGAAAGGTTGGGCAGCATGTTAGAATCAGCAGATGAAAACATGGCAGTCGGGTTACCAGCACTGTTTCAGAACCACTCACACTAGCCCTCCCATAACCCAGAAGCACTGTGTCCTGACCAAGTATGTGGTCTGACCAGTTAACCTCAATCTGCACTTCAGATTCACAGCAAAAAAAAGGGAAGGTTCACATAAAGTTTGTGTTGACAAAGAAATGCAGCAACTTCCAAATCCCTTCAATCTTAAATCATCGTTAAAATGTTGCTTTTGGTGGATGAAGTATTCAGATCCTCAACGAGAAGTACATTACTGTAAAAATGTCCATTTAAAATCTTAGTATAATCAACAATTAAAGAATCAAAAGTGAACACATTTGTTTGACAAAAAATATCCCTATGACTGACATATTATTGTATATGGCATTGTTAAATGGGTAATACTGATGCATTTTCTGTGTAAGCATAAAGCATTTCAGTTGTAGTGCGGAGGTTGAGATGGTGACAAGAAAAGTCTGAGCGGTCATGAGATGATTAATTGGAGAGTAGTACTCTGCTGTGTAAAGTTCTGCAAAAAAAAAAAGAAAGAAAAAAAAGAAAAAGAAAAAAAAGATTAATTGGTAACACAACCTGGCAGGAAGACGATCAAACTTTACTATCTAGAGGAAGCAAAAGTCGTAACAAGGTGTCCATAGGTGAACCTGCAGAAGGATCATTAATGTATTCATATATTAATAAACAAGTTGTAGTTACTGTAATAATCTTTTATTGTTTTTATGAATGCTGTTATGCCAGTTGAATTTACCTTCTTGGTTTACATTTTCAAAAGTGTTTGTGGCCTTTATGTGGTCCATCCTGCTAATGATGTCCTTTACATTCACTGTCATAATCCAGCTGTTAGTTGGTGCAGCTGCAGGCTCTGGGTTCTCCTGACAGACCACAGTGAAGTCCGCACTCTCACCAAAATACCCTGCCAGGCGCTGCAGCCACTCCTCACTGTGCTTCTCCCTCAGTTTCTCTGTCAGATGTGTAGAGCTATTATTATTAAGTCAAGGAACTGTGACAGAATAAATAAACAGAAACCCATGAGGTTAATTGTTGTGGTGGCTTTTGACCAGCAGGGGGCGGAGTAGCACCAGCAGAAAGTGCAGCAGAGCTGACAGCTGTTGAAGGAGGGAAGTCAGTTCAATCAATTAAGTATCTTTGTTGGAGTAAACCTGTGCTCCACTGAACAGAGACATCTATTTTATCATCATTATAATTAAAGAAAATAGGTTGTATATAAAATATAGTTCTTATTAACAGACTGCATCAAAAATGTAACAATTCAATCAAGAGAATTGAATGAAATAACCCGTGGCTTTATTAATATTGCATGCATAAACCTGATTACTACTACACTACACTCAAACATTTTGTTTGGCCACTTAGAGTATTCATTTCAATTACATGGAAAATGTCCATCCATTTGAATGACATTATATTAATAAACTAACAAACTTAATATGACGCAAGTAATAAGATTTATGTAATAGTACTAATAAACTCAAAATGATTGCATTAATTTTCACTGTTGGGTTTGGGCAAACAAATTGTCTTTATTAATACTGAATGCATAAATCTGATTACTACTAACAAACAAACAAATGTGACGCAAGTAATTAGATTTATGTAATAGTACTACACTCCAAAAAAAAAAGAAAAAAAGAAAATAGCCAAAATGCAGGACTTCCATCCATTTGAATTACAAAGTTTTAATATGAATTAAATAATAAACTTAATGTGAAGCAAGTAATCAAATCAAATCAAATTAAATCAAATCACATCGCAGCCAATTTTATTTGTTACAGTATATCGAGCTCCTGGTCTTTATTCTGAATTTTCATATGAATTTGCATCAGGCTTGATCCTTAAAACAGATAAAGTAATTATTGTAGGTGATTTTAACATTCATGTGGACAACCACAATGATAGTCTTAGTACTGCGTTTATCTCTTTATTAGACTCAATTGGCTTTTGTCAAAGTGTAAATAAACCGACTCATTGTCTGAACCACACTCTTGATCTTGTTCTCTCATATGGCATTGAAATTGATAATCTAATAGTCTTTCCACAGAATCCTCTTCTGTTTGACCATTTTTAATAACCTTTGAGTTCGTATTAATGGACTATAAGCCTTTGTACAGAAACTCCTACAGCAGATGTTTATCTGATAGTGCTGTAGCCAGATTTAAGGAAGTGATTCCTTCAGTATTGAATTCAATGCCATGTCTCAATGCAGCAGAGGACTTGTCTGCTTCCTTTAGCCCCTCACAAATAGACCATCTTGTTGATAGTACCACAGGCTCATTACATTGTTCAGTTTATATATGCTTCCTTTAGGGAACATTATTAGGAATCACTCTATCAATTTTCTTTGTTATGCTGACGACACCCAATTATATTTATCGATCAAGCCTGATGAAACCAATCAGTTAACTAAACTCCAAACATGCCTTAAGGATATAAAAAGTTGGATGACCTACAATTTTTTGAACACCTCAGAAACTCTCTTTCTAGAGACTTAGTTACTTTAGATGGGATCACCCTGGCCTCCAGCTCCACTGTAAAGAATCTTGAGTTTTTTTATCAGGATTTGTCCTTTAACACCCACATAAAACAAATTTCGAGGACTGCATCTTCCACTACAAACATCGCCAAAATCAGACGCATTGTCTCTCAAGCGGCTGCAGAAAAACAGTCCACACATTTGTTACTTCTAGGCTGGACTATTGTAACTCTTTTATCAGGCGCTCTAATAAGTCTCTTAGGACTTTGCAGTTAATCAGAATGCTGCTGCACGTGTTCTGACAGGAACCAAGATCAAGAGATCACATCTCTCCCATTTGGCTTCCTTGCATTGGCTACCTATTAAATCTGAAATAGAATTAAAATCTTCTCCTTACTTACAAAGCTCTTCATGGTCAGGCACCATCTTACTAAAAGAGCTCATAATACCTTATTACCCCTAGAAACTGCGCCTCAGGACGCTGGGTTCCTGTGGTCCTATAGTTTCCAAAAGTAGATTGGGAGCCAGAGCTTTCAGCATCAGGCTCCTCTTCTGTGGACAACTACCTTTCGGGGTTCGGGAGGCAGACACGGTCAACACCTTTAAGAATAGACTTAAGACTTTCCTTTTTGATAATGCCTATAGTTAGGGCTGGCTCAGGTCATCCCTTAGTTATGCTGCCATAGGATTACACTGCCGGGGGACCCCACCGAGGGTTATGCCTAGCCAGGCACGGTATTGGTTGAAGATGCAGTCACATCTCCCTTACCGAAAACCCTCCCTCTTACCATCTGTGGACATACATGTCTCAATAATGCATGTTACTAACCAAACTTCCCCGGAGTTTCTGTGCTCTGTCCTCCAGCAGGTTCTCGTGGATCGTGGCTGCTGCTGTGATCCTGCACGACGTCCACTACATATATTATTACTGTCATTATTGCTACCATATCTGCTACTGTGGTCATTTTATCATTCATTGTGATTCATTGTAATTTGTACAATATGTTTGTGTTGATTTGTCCTGTACACGTGACATCTATTGCACGTCTGTCCGTCCTGGGAGAGGGATCCCTCCTCTGTGGCTCTTCCTGAGGTTTCTTCCACTTTTTTTCCCTGTTAAAGGTCTTTTGTGGGCAAGTTTTTCCTCACTCGAACCGAGGGTCTAAGGACAGAGGGTGTCACTCCCTGTACAGATTGTAAAGCCCTCTGAGGCAAATGTACTTTGTGACTTTGGGCTATACAAATAAAATTGATTTGATTTGATTTGATTGTGGACAGATGGTACACTTTGTGCCTCTCTCTAAACTGCCCTCTGCCAAAGAAACAGAGAGAAGCAGAGAGTCTGTTGTATCATGTCTGTCGTCTTCATGGTTTCCCCAGGGATGTGGTATTGGATCGTGGCCCAAAGTTCGTGTCTCGGTTCTGGAGGGCTTTCTGCACCATCATTGGAGCCACTGTCAGCCTGTCTTCGGGGTTCCACCCTCAGTCTAATGGACAGACCGAGAGACTTAATCAGGAGTTGGAAACGGGTCTTCGTTGCCTCGTCTCCCAGAACCAGAGATCATGGAGCAGCACCTCATATGGGTGGAGTATGCACACAACACACTTCCCAGTTTCTCTTCTGGTCTCTCTTCATTCTGGTGTGCATACAAATACCAGCCACCATTGTCCCTGCCTCGCCTACTCCAGTCTCCCAGTTTCCCGCTTTATGTTTGTCACGCCCTGTTCACCTGTGTATTTAAACCCTTTGTTTCCCCTTCCCCAGTGCCAGATTGTCAGTGTCCCATGTGTCCTACTTTCCAGCATTTCCCTAGTGTGCTTTTCAGTTTTGACCTTTGCCTGTTTTTGGACCCTGCCTTTGCCTTACTCCTTTGGATTGTTTGCCTGCCTTACCTGACTGATCTCCCGTGTACCGAACCGTGGATTGTAATTAAAGACTGGTTACCCCCTGTATTTGCCTCCCAAGTCCTGCAGTTGAAAATGTCCTCTCCACCTCCCCACCCCCCAAAAAACGTCATCACTTCCGGGCCTGACAGTGGAGGTGCGTGACAGTGGAGGTACTGTAGGTGCGTGACAGTGGAGGTCTGCAGCCAGGTGCCTCTCCAAGGTTCTGTACTTGGACCACTTCTATTCAGTTTATATATGCTTCATTTAGGGAACATTATTAGGAATCACTCTATCAATTTTCATTGTTATGCTGACGACACCCAATTATATTTATCGATCAAGCCTGATGCAACCAATCAGTTAACTAAACTCCAAGCATGCCTTAAGGATATAAAAAGTTGGATGACCTACAATTTTTTGATGTTAAATTCAGACAAAACTGAAGTTCTTGTAAGTGGACCCAAACACCTCAGAAACTCTCTTTCTAGAGACTTAGTTACTTTAGATGGGATCACCCTGGCCTCCAGCTCCACTGTAAAGAATCTTGGAATTGGTTTTGATCAGGATTGTAAAGCCCTCTGAGGCAAATGTACTTTGTGACTTTGGGCTATACAAATAAAATTGATCTGATTTGATTTGATATAAAAGGTATATACAAGATCAAATTAACATTAAATAAAGTGCAACAAATGCAAAAGTAATTGTCCGTGTTTGTGTCAACTGGGGGAGTTATTATAGAGATTAATGACTGCAGGCAGGAATGATTTTCTGTGTCGCTCTGTGGTGCATTTAATAGAGAAGAGTTGCTACTGAAGGAGCTCCTCTGTTGAGCCAGCGTGTCGTAGAAAGGGTGTGAAACATTGTCCAATATGGACTGAAGCCTGGACAGCATCCTCCTCTCTGCCAGTCGTCAGAGTGTCCAGCTCCTCCCCGACGACATCACCAGCTCTCCTGATCAGTTTGTTTAGTCTGTTGGTGTCTGCGATCTTCAGCCCACTGCCCCAGCATGTGACAGCGAAGAAGATGTGAGGTGAAGAGGGCAACAAAGCAGTTGCAAGCTTCTAAGCTGTGGTTCTATGGAATTGTAGTTCAGGGTTTGAAGCACGCATTGAAGCTTTAGTGTGGCGCTGCCATTACTACATAAAACCGGTATTTATCAAGTAAAACCTGAGTCACATTTTGTCGTCACGAGTACAAAAACGCTTTCCTCCGGATTAGATCCCTGCAGACTCACAGGGCATCATTGTTACACACCTGAGGCCCAGCAGAAAGTAGTAATTCTTCCTGCTACTATCTGCTGGTCCACCCCTGTACGATAGACTGATAAGGGTTTTTTCCCTCCCTGTATTCCTGCCTTGTTTTTTGACCCTGAGCTCCCTGTGCTACAGATCACCTACCCCTGCTCAGCAGCTGCCAACCCGGACCCGCTCCTCTCCCGGACCTGCTCCTCTTCTGGACCCACTCCTCTCCCGGACCCTTACCCCACTGTCGTCCTCTCCCCCCTTTTTTGTGTCTCCCTGAATAAACACATCACCACTTGTGAACTCAGCGTCCGCCTCTTTGGTCCAATTTACCACCTGTCGTCACAGAAAGATCTAGCCACAATGGACCACGCGGACGCTGATGCTCTTCAGCACACCGTTACCAGCCAAGCTTACACACGTGGACAAAATTGTTGGTACCCTTCGTTTAATGAAAGAAAAACTCACAATGGTCACAGAAATAACTTCAATCTGTAAAAAGTAATAATAAATAAAAATTCTATGAAATTTAACCAATGAAAGTCAGACATTGCTTTTCAACCATGCTTCAACAGAATTATTTAAAAAAATAAACTCATGAAACAGGCCTGGACAAAAATGATAGTACCCCATAAACTTAATATTTTGTTGCACAACCTTTTGAGGCAATCACTGCAATCAAACGATTTCTGTAACTGTCAATGAGACTTTTGCACCTCTCAGTAGGTATTTTGGCCCACTCCTCCTGCGCAAACTGCTCCAGTTGTCTCAGGTCCTTCCTTTCGTCATTTTTTCCTTCCTTCCTTCCTTCCTTCCTTCCTTCCTTCCTTTGTTATGGTGTCAACGTGGGCGGGACTTCAAGTGGACAAGCTTACAACATGTCGTTAGAAATATGTACAAGATCAACTGGTTCATTACCAGAGAACAGACATATGACCTTTATAAATCTGTCTCTATCAAAGTGAAGCATATGTGTGGAGACAGGATCAGAATAAGACAGGAGACACTGAAACAAGCTTTAAATGGAAATGACGTATGCCACTGTACGTCTCTGTTTAAAGACGTTTTGACAGTGACAGAGACATCAGCGACTCTGACCAACAGAGGAGACAACTGAGTTAATATACAGGAACTAAAACTATTGTTGTTAACTATTAACTGAGATGGTTTTTATTTGTAACACATTATCAATCTCTCAAAAACAAGTTACAAAAATGAAAGTCTGGAGATGTGTCTACTCCTGAGAAGATGCTGTAACAGTTATTGTCTATAGAGCACTGCCCCATTACAGGAGAATCAATTTTATAAACACTCTCTATTATTTTTAACAAAAAAAAAATTGCCACTGCTGACTTCAAGTCATCAAGGGAAAAACTGGATAAAGTTTTCAGCTAGCAATAATCACGCCTTGGATAAACTTCATAGGCTACGATACTGCCACTGCAAAAGGATACTGAAGCTCTGTCACAGAGGGGGTGTCTGTTACATCTACATACCCCTCTGTTAGGGTTGGAAACATGCATACTGCACAGTGACTGTACAGGAAACCAATTATACACATGGATGATACTTTGATAATAACTGTTAAAGATATATAACCTATATTGTATTTAAATACTGTTAAACTGTGGGTTAAAAATGTTATTGAACTATCTTGTCAGCTGTTGACTGTGAGAGTGCTTCTTATATTTAAGTCATCATTGTGATACTAGTAATCATTTCTGACTTTATGACACTAACGATGTTTTCCAAAGAAGAAAAAGTATGTTATCAGACCAGCTCATCAAGATGGTACCTTTTATTTTCATGACATCTTCTAAAACAAGTTACAAAGCAAAAAGTCTGCAGATATGCCTGCACTTGAGATGATAGTGTAACAACTATTGTTTATAGATCACTACCATAATGCAGGTGGTAACAATTCAACTACAAACTTTGTCTTTTAACAAGTCATCAGTCTCATTAGAGACTACCAAAAATTGCCACTGCTGACTATTTTTCAAGTCATCAAGGCAGGAATTGGGTAAAGTTTTCAACTAGCAATAATCACACCTCAGATAAACCTCATAGACTACAATACTGCCACTGCAAAAGGATACTGAAGCTCTGTCACAGAGGGGGTGTCTGTTACATCTACATACCCCTCTGTTAGGGTTGTAAACATGCGTACTGCACAGTGACTGTACAGGAAACCAGTTATATACATGGATGTTACTTTAATTACTGTTACAGATATAAATTAGGGAACTTGTATGACATTTACTGATTTGTGTGGTCTGCTTTTCTTTTCTTAGACAAAATGCCGTTTCTATAAGAAATGCTCTTTAACTTTTATGAGAAAAGGCACTTTGTGTCATAGAAAACAAACTATTGGTCCATGACAAATAATAGACTGTTGAATAATAAACGTTTTTTTTTTCACCCCATTTCATACTTTGTTGTTCTCTGAGTTTCTTTATGACTAGACAAAATAACACCATTCATGTAGACACACTGTACATTATAAAGAAGCAGATTTCCTTTTTTAGTCATTGTTACGTACTTAAGAAATACAGTTTTCTGGTCACAGTGCAATGTACTTACTCGAACAGCAGAGGGCCCTCTGAAACAGGATATGGGATGGTGACTAGAAGTCATAAATTTGTGTAAAACAAGATTAAACACAAATTCTTAGCCAAGTGAAAAACTATTTTTTAATATGAATTTAAAGATATAAACAAATCAGTGTTGCAATTTAAAGTTTGACTTTAGTTTTTGCAACTTGATGATGATTGCTGCATCACGAAAGCGTGTGTGCGTCATTTTTTTTCTCTTGTGATTGAGACTCTGCTCGTAAAGTGAAAGCAACATTTGTGCAGTCATGTTCGAGAACCGTAATTGCAGTGATCTTTGATTAGAAGAGGGTTTAGGCAGTCACAGGGGTGGAAGGGGTAATCAAATCAGTCTTCTCACGAAGGCAGATGAGCTCAAAGCCTCTCTTCACCCTGTAAACACTCCTATACCCTCACTATCATATAAGCACACTTTATTTTCTCAAGCTCTCCACACTTATTACATTACATTACATTACATTACATTACATTACATAACATTGCATTTAGCAGACGCTTTTATCCAAAGCGACTTACAGAGGAGGACATAAGCTGAGAAAGGTGTAAAGGAGCACAGAGTTGTTGTTAGTTGTTAGTTTTGTTAGGCAGGGAAGCATTCTCGAAACAGAAAGGTTTTTACAAGTTTTTTAAAGGTCGAAAGGGATGTTGCTGTTCTTGTAGCCGTTGGTAGGTCATTCCACCATTTGGGGACAACCACAGAGAAGAGTTTCGAGTGACCTCGCTTTGCGAGAGGCGAGGGTACAACTAGACGGTTTTGTGTAGCCGACATGTACTTTTTTTTAGCTTTTATACTTTTTTAGCTTTTATTCCCAATATAGTAGATCTTTAAAACATTGTACTGAAGATCATGGTACAGTGAGGCATATTGGTCACCTTATCCTCATCAGGGTCACGGTGGGGCTGGAGCCTATCCCTGCTGAGTTTGGGCAGGAGGTGGGGTACACCCTGGACAAGTCACCAGCTCATCACATTCACACCTACGGGCAATTTAGAGTCACGAATTGATCTATTCGGTGCATGTCTTTAGAGTGTGAGAGGAAGCCAGAGTACCCAGAGAGAACCCACGCAGCCACGGGGGAGAACATGCACACGCAACTCCACACAGCTGAGGTAACAGTGCTAACCACTGCACCACAGTGCTGCCCCCATGTTGGTCACATTCAGTTGAAGTGCTTTCATTATTCATCCTAATTCACAACCAATGAGAACAGACTCTGTAAGATTTGTTTTGTGTATTTTTTATCTGCTGTCTCAAGGTTTAAATGCATGTTATGTTTTAGGCTATTTAGGCTAACTATTACACCAGTAGAGATGATTAATAATAAAAACTAGTATATTTTAAACTGGTAATTAGAAATGGAGATATTTTTCAAGTTTGGAATGAACAGAAAACACTAGTTCAATCATTTTCGTCAGATCTTTTGTATACAAAACCAATTTGCATCCTGCTTTGCAGCGGGTCTTTTGTTTTGATTTTGTTTGTCACAAATCCAGTTACAACTCGACGTTTCCAAATGCAGACATCCCAAGTCTCCCGGAAGTTCCGGGAGTCTCCCTGATATTAACAGTGGCTCCCTGATGCCCGCGAGCTAGGTAAAACATCCCGGATTTTGGATTACGCGAAAGAGATTAAAAAAAACGCGAGTGCGAGCAAACTCTGTTCAGCGTGTTCTCGTGTTCAGGGCGACTGGTTGCGAGAGAAGAGCGCGCCGATGGTTTGGTCGGCAAAATACACCAATAAGCTTTCGTGTGGGAGGGACTCCCCCCGTCCTCCCCGTGTCCGTGCAGTACCCCCCCCCCCCCCCGTCTCCCGGAAATGACTTTTTGGAACTTGGGATGTCTGCAAATGGAAAAGCAGGCTTCTCTTCAAAGAGTTAGACATCACAACCTTTTCTATTAATAAAAAAAAAAGCAGGTGCAAATCTAAAAGAGATGCTTTGTTTTGTGGCCAATTATGGACATCCTTGTTGCATCACCTTTATGTGAATATTTCCTCTTTCCTTTGAGCTGATCAGAAGAATTAGCATGGTAGATAAGCAGAAATGTTGAGATCACACAAATGAATGGAAACTTCAAAAGTTATCAAGTTATTCAACATACCCAATTAAACTTGTTCCAATCCTCTAATGCCATCTCCTTCTTAATCACTGTGTTGTGTACAAGGGGTTGCCCTCAATTAGCTGCCTCCTGTGACACCCTGACACGCTGCCGGATCGTGATTGTATTTCAGCTTTAATTACTTTGAAAACCCTTCAGGCAGAGGTGACTGGTCTCCTCTCCCCACTTATATCTTTATCTTTCTTTGCTCTGTTTCCCCTTCTTTTGATTGGTAGGGGGTGTCAGAGGATAGTCCACCATGTATAATAAAATCAAAGAGCCATAAGCTTTAATGATCATTGTTATGTTTTACTGTTTTATGTGTGATACTTGGCAGTTCTGAGCAGACGTAACAGCTGATAGCTTCCACATAAATATTTTTTAATTCATGCTCAGAGTCATGTCATATTAAAGTCTATTGGTTTTACCTGAGGTATAACACCGCTTAACCTAATACCCTGCCATGACAACTCAAAATGAAGCAATGATCAGCAACATTAGAGAGTCATAGAGAAGAAGAAAAAATATTGCACTGAAGTGGAATTTGCGGCAGACAGACACAAGTAATAATTAATTATTTGACAGTCATAGACATAGATATTAATCAAATATAGTCAAATTGGAGATGGATCACAACTAAAATTACATTTCAAACCGTAACTGATGAGTGGTCTTAAAAAGCAAGAACACTTTTCTTTTGTTATCGCCGTCACTGAGGATGGAGTGTGAGATTGAATCGCCAACAAAACCACAGCCACATCTGGTACAATTTCTTCATTGATCTACTTGTCTCTTATCCTGATAATTCATGGTGACATACACCCTAGGCTAGACTCTTCATCACCATTGTGACAATTAATGTCGGTCCAGAACTGTATATGTCCGCAAACACAAACTGCTGATTTCTGTCTACTGAGATTTCAGTCAATTTTTATTTAGTTATCTTTTTTTCTGTTTGCAGTTTAGACTTTTACCTGCTTCACAAATACCAAAAGAAGAGGTTATAAGTTACAGTAGATTCAGTGTTGTTACATTATGGATCATTGTAGGGACATAATTTGTCCAGACCAGACCAGGCCAGGCCAGGCCAGGCCAGGGATGCACCTGGGATGTCCATAACAGCACTCATATTTCATGAGAAACAAAGCTGATAAAAGAAAGGATCAGATGATTATTTCTTCACTGGATTCTACTGAATGCCGCTATCTTTATTGACTGCTGGGCTCTTTAGCATTTTGCTCCACTTATTGTAAGTGCAGTGTACAAAACTTTCAGCTTGAAAAGTCTCATGTTGTGAGTGAGTTTGTAGTTCCAATAACTCCACTACTCGTTCGTCCTCTCCCAGCTGATCAGTTTTCAGGAGTCACATTCTCCCAGTTAAACTTCATGACTTCATATCAATAATTTAAGCTTCATCAGCTTTATAGTTTTCTATCAGGACCTTCAGGATTTGGATCAAGAATCTTGTGAATATTGAATCACCATTAAGGCTAATATAAGTATGAGATCTGACTCTTTATTGGCAGGTACCCAGTATTAAATGACTCGAATCATGATTGGGGCCAACAACATTCCTAGTTGTAAAGTCAGTGTGTATTGGTGAGCTTGTATGTCGGTGTATACATGTGTCAGAGGATCATTTTTCAGAAAAGGGAACCCCGGCTCCTTCAGACTATTAGAAGCAGTGCCCTCATAGCCCCCCGGTAGCCTGAGGCTCTCAGAAATAGCTTTTTAAAAGGTACCAGTCTCCCCTGTTTCCTCAGGATCCAGGTGCTTTTAATTGGATTTCTTTGACAAGATTATTGCCTGCTCTCAGGCCAAACTTGGATGGTGTGTAGTTTTAACAAGAGTGCCTATATAGTCACTTTAATCACAAGTAAACTTCACAGAGAACTTTGATTTGATTGGAAATTACTCGTGTGACCAAATGTTGACCCTCTTTCAAAGTGGTGTAATTTCATATCAAGTGATATGCTGTGAATCATTAGGTCTGACATAAATGTTGTATATATTCATGTGATACACACAGCTTTGAAGAAATGAGAGATTCGGCACTTCTAAATATTTCCAGAGGTGTTTTGTACAACCACCTTCACCAGAGGAGAAATTCAAATCTCCAATGTATACACAATATGAAAGCATTTATTCCCTTGGACCCAGCCCCTCCAAGGTATTGTGACCTGCATAAATGAAAGAAGTGTTTGTACTGAAGGCAGTGAGTTACACCAACCAGCCCTATAATCCCATAGAAAATGTCTCACATAAAATCCTATCTGGTCAAAGCAGTTAGTCAGAGAAAATGAAGCAATATTTCCATCTCTAAATGGGCATATGAATTGATAAAGACTAAGAATGAGATCATATCAAGCCAATTTGAATGTTTTATTGTTTAGTATAATTGTGCTAAGCTACTTGGTGGCCATCCAAAGACAAGAGGCTTCCACAGGGGCAATTAATACATAGGTTATTGTCTAAAAATATGCTCTAAAATGACTGCATCGTAGTTAAAAATAGGGGTACTTACTGAATTTAAATTGGCAGGCTAGGTAAGTCTGCTGAGAATCTGTGTCCCAGTGAAAATGCTTCAGAAAATTTGAAAGGTTCATGTCAGAGATACCCAACTTAAGGCCAACGGGCCTGCAATTGGGTGCTTGGTGGCCCCTCCAGCTATTTTCTTCTTTACATTGGAAATATTCACACTTGGACGACAATTAGTTTCTGTGAAAAGTTCACATACTCCAGACCGGCACAGAGATACTGAGACTGGATCTTATTTTTGACAAAGATTATGGAGGACAGTAATGTCAAAAGGTTTGACAATAAAATCAGGAGATGTGTGCTGAATGTAGAGAAGAGAAACTTAAGTATCGATCTCATCATGCAAGTATTGGTCATACCAATACCAATGTTAGTCTCAATACTATCGATATTTTAGATCGATCGACCCACCACTAATGTTTGCCAATCATCAACTGCCGTCATGAGTCAGCACATCCAGTGCAGCATTCCTGCCTGGCAGCGCTGCGAGAAAAGCAAGGATTATGATTTTAAGTTAAAGTTATTCTGTTATGTCAATGTTTATTTATTTGATCTGATAAATAATTTTAATGCTTGCTTCTTTACTGGCCCCTGGCCTCTTTTCAGCCCCCATAAAAAGCAAGTTGAGTGTTTCTGGTTTATGCCATTCGTTACTGCGAAGAATCAGCGAATAAGAAGTAAGCCGTAGTAAGTAATGTTCTGAATTTGAGTTTGAAACACCTTGAAATTATTTAGTGCAGTAAGTTCATTCTGTGTGAAGGCTCATGCAAATCTTCTACAAAATGGTCACCCTGTGATACGTGAATTATGTTCAGAATACAAAGGCCTATTTAAGCTTAGATGGTATTCTGTCAGAAGCACTGAGAGGCCCTGCGATAATTGAGTGATAGTAAAGTATGAAGTAAGACTTTTCTCGGGGCTCAGCTGGGAAATTTTAACAGGGTACAGGATTTCGAGGTTGGGACATCGGGTGGGAGTTTATTAAGGCTTTACGCCTGATTGTGTCGTGCCTCTCACGTTGTGTCCCATCTTTTTTTGTCTCACTGCTCTTGTTAAAGCTGGTTAATACTGGTTGTGGCGTTGCTTGCTTTTTAAGGAAGATTGGTGGTGTTGAACAAATTGGGGGTGTGAGGTTCCTGCCCTGTTCAACTCCAAAAGTTATTAGGGGTGGAAAAAGGACTGAAGTGATGACTGATCAGCTTCTCTTTGTAAGGCAGAGCTAAATATTACATGTTACAAAGTTTACTTTAAGCTATTATTCCTATCAAAATGTGCACTTTATTAAGTGACAAAAGAAGGAAAGCTGTTTCAAGAGACTTTATGTCCTTGCCAAACAGTATGTTGCTATTCCTGCCACCGTCGTGCCTGCAGAGACTGTTTTATACTGCGGGGTAAGCGGTTAACAGACTGTTGATGCCTTGGCCAAGTTAATGCTTGTTTTCTTTCAGAAGAAAAGCTACATGTTGTAATCTTTGTGATGTACTTTAGAGAGATCCAACGCGACATTTTGACTCACAAAAAGCTAACGCAAAGCCACGGTTATTTAACAATGCTAGTTGCTTATAATATCAGTAAAACTAATAAGGAGGCAAAGATATTTGTGTAGCGACTACCCACTGACTGGATAAAGGCTGGACGTCGTATCTGTGATGTCACCAATGGTGTTGGCTGCAGCCATGTTGGAAGTCCTGTTTCTTCCCCCTTCCGGCTAATCTAAAAAATTGCCGAAGATGTGGATTGTCGGTGGGTATAAGGGGGGCTGTTTTTGGCACTTCTGCATTGGCTGCACTACACAGCCATGGAAGTTGCCACTTGTGACTACCCCATTGTAGTGGCCATTTGTCCATAAAAAACAAATTAAACTTTAAACCAAACAAAATCAAAAGGCCACTAATGCACCATGGGGATGTGGTTTAACGCAGGCAAAAGAAGATGAATGTCCAAACTGAATCCTTGCGTTTTGTGATGATTTTTTTTCAAAACAATAAAACAAACTAGAAAAATTTCTAAAGAAATTTTGAGTGTGCCTGACTCTGGCCCCGTCGTCCCCATGCATTATTACTGACACTAACATTAGCATGTTAACATCAACATGTTAACATTGGCATGTTAACATTAGCATTGTAGCATTAGCATGTTAGCATTAGCATGT